>NW_024344432.1:514684-535996 GCF_902729225.1 Pteropus medius
CAAATACATATGAAGCTTCATTTGCATCCCACTGCTCACCTCCTGCTGTGTGGCACAGTTCCTAGCAGGCTAAGGACTAGTACCAGTCAGTATCCCAGGGTTTAAGGACCCCTGTTCTAATGGACAAAAAAGTAAGTTTGTTTTTAAGGGAATAAAGTGCTATCTTCCTGATCTTTTCTATGCTCAAAAAGTAACTGTGCATTGTGAAATATAGAAATATTCTTTTCCTACCTCTTTTTAATTTTATCTATAGAGTATTCCTTGGCAAACTTGTCAAGGTTATATCACTTGGCAAATTAAATTTAATATGTCTGCCTATATTAGAAGAAATGGGAAATTTTATGAACTATTTGGCAAGATTCAAAACATTCATTTTCTACAAAGCAGTTTTCCAGTACCTTCCATTTTCCAGAGCCATATTTCAGGATATAATTCAATCACCTACAAGTGATTGGCTTTAGCCATTTTGAGTGAGCCTCCACTTGAATTCCCTAGCAACACAGAACTGATATCAATAATCACCATAAATATCTACTCAGAGGACCCAGTAATCTCCACTCTGCAAATGAAATGGAATGCTAGCTACAGTTGTTTCCTCATCAAGCATAAAAACAGCATTGGAGCTCGTAATGCTAAGCATTACTTACTGCTCAAGATTGGCTAATGGCAGGCCAGACCAAAGTGCAGGCCTCACAGAAATTCCACGATATTGAGGAAACTCTAGATGACCCAATGTGTCACAGAATGTATATATTGACTCTCGGATTTTCCCCACAGCATACAGTGGAAAATGGTTTGAAAAAAATATTTTCATAGGATATTTATTTTTAAATTAATTTTATCACTGCACAGTATCCTCAGACCTCATCGGTCTAGAGAATCCCATTCATGTTAGAGAACTGAATTTCTCTGGATCTCACCAACCCTCTAGCATTTACAGCCTCATACAAGTATCCCCCACATATGCCACTTAATCGCTTATTTCTAAGAGTCACCAAGGAGTGTCTCACATATACTCTTGAACAAATTCTATCAGGTCATACTTGACATTATTTCTTTAATCTCCTCAACTTGCCTCCTTCAGTGGTGAATACTGAGAGTCCTACTTCTGACAAAGCTATGCAGAGAAATAGATGCAAATAGATAAACACATGCACTGTGTAAAAAAGTCATTTTTAAGCCCAAAAGCACTAAAATAAATAGAATAATAGATTTAATTGCATGACAAAGAAATGTCTCCATATTTAAAATATTCTCTAGTCTCTAGACTAAAATAGTCTCCTCTGTCACCATGGTCACAGTGCTTCCCATTGGATACATACAACTTCCAATACCTTGTGGCTTTTATAATCTGGAGCCCTGAATGAATTATCTTCCAGAAATCATCCCATTCCCTCTTGTAATTGGTCTCCTACAGACCTACCCCACTAAGCTGTCAGATATACTCAAATGGATCTCTGGGCCTAGCTCCTATTCCAGGCAGAGATGTCCAAAACTGTTACTAGTACATCTCACAAAACAAGCTCATTGAGGCTTTGAGCCTAAGTATACACTTTCCTAATGAAACTGTTTCTTTATTCATATATGTTCTCCTCTGTTTCAAAATTCATATTCTGAGAGTGGCATCAGTGAGATGGCAGACTAAGAAGCTCAAGGCCCTCATTCCTCCATAGAAACATTTTTTCAATAACTATAGACTGACTAAAATAACTTTGTAAGAGCTCTCAACACTAGTCAAAGATCTACAGCAACCAAACACCTAACCAAGAAAAAGGTGCATTTAAAATGGTTGAAATTTTGTGATGTTTTTATTTGCCTTTGACCCTCACCCTCCCCAGTGCATAGTAGTCAGGAGGAAAAGGCCCAATTCCTTGCTCCCTCTCTCAGGCCAGAAGGAGAAGAGTAGAACACATTTAAAAAGTTATAATCTGTCTGTGGGCTATCTGGCCCTTTTCAGAAAAGGTTTGTCAACTCCTAAGCTAGAGAAGAAAGTAAATAGAGTCAAAAAGACTAGTTAAGATGCTGCAAAATAAGCATGGCTTGAGGTCATGTCTAGACTAAGTGATTGACAACAAGAATAGAAAAGAAATTAATCTAAGAGATAACAAGTGCACGAATGTAATGAAATTAAGTAATAGAAGCAGTAGTGAGAAACAAAAATAAAGCATTTCCAAACTGATGAATGGCACAATTATTGACCAACACAGAACTTAGGAGAAAAAAGTTTATTCTGGTGAGAGCTCTAGACATGATTGAGTTTGAAGTGGTAGCAAGAAATGTAAGTAGAAATTAAACCAGAGGACAAGCTTTAAACTCTAGGTTGGAGAGTCTTCAATATAGATGATTGATGTAAGTTATGAGAAACGATGAGCTCTCTAGAAGAAAAGATAGAGAAGAGGAAAAGGCCAGGACAGTGAAGATGACAAAGATCTCCACATTTAATGAACAAATGTGACAGTCATTCACCAAATGCAGGTATCAGTAAATACAAAAGTTTATCCCCTGTATAATTTCCTAACATTGTAACACATTCTCAATATGTATGCTGTTTTAAAAATCTGCATTGAATATCTAAAATCAGTACTGAATACCTAATAGATGCAAAGCATTGTGTCATGTGGTAGAGGGGAACAAGAAAGGGCCTGGTTCCTGTGCTCAAAAGAGTTTCTAACTTATTGGGCAAGGACATGAAATTGAATAGCAACCTGGGGAAGAATGAGGATGGGGTAGGTCTAAGAAGTAACCAACCGCAAGGTTACATGTTAAAATACAAAAGTTACATACATAATGCATGTGGGATTCTTTCAAATCTCATTTTATTGCTCTGTTGTAGCTATAGAAAATGTGCCCAAGCCTGGAGGGATGGAAATGATAGCTATTAAATCTTACTCATCTATTGTCCATGGATGAACATTGCAGGCATTAAGTATTTCCAAAGGGGTACCATGGTAACATCAATATACTTACCTTGACTTATGATTACCCCACACTCTCTACAACATGCCCTTTGAGTCACTTTTTCAGTGCTGCTCTACTTGAAAAAACCAGCTGTCCACTGTGCTACTTATACAGGGAGAAAAGCAAATTTATCAATAAAACCTGCTATACAGATTCCTTCTAATCTATGAAAAAATCAGGGCCTTAAGGCATCGAAGCTCACCCCAGCTGTGCGCAAGGTAATAGCAGAACTGCTACACAATCAGAGAAGCATTTTTCTCTAGAACTGGCTTTTAATCACATCATTTTATAATGTAAATAGCCAAAGTGGCTTACACTAACTCTGAGGCTCTGGAGTCCTCCTGGGGCCTCCATACTTTTCACTGGTTGACCTCTAAGAACACAAGTGTGTAAGGAAAAAAATATAAAAAACCTCTGTTTTTGGACAAATCCCCTGATCAAAAAATCTTGGTAGACCAGTTAAGAAAAATTTCTGCTTCTAAAGAGACCAACCTCTGGGGAAGCTTTTGAAGATGATAAAGTTAACAGTCACAGTGATTGAAAGGAGACATTATACTTTAAAATGTAATGCTGTTAGGACAGATGTGGTTAGGAGAAGAAAAAAAAGAGACTACACTGCATATATCTAGAAAACTAAAATAGAAATAAAAATGCCGACTTTGCCATATTTTCCTAGGAGTTAGTATATTTATCTGTTTTCAGTTAAGCAGGAAAAGGTTTGAGTTGAAGATATTCTCCCTGTCACCAGGTTAAAACGTGATCAATAGTCAGATGAACTATCATACGCTGATGAAATTTTATTCCATTCATTATTTACTGCTCACTGAGGGGTCCCTTTTCTCCACCCAAAAGGAAATTGCCTTTCTAAAAAATAAAAAACACCCATCAACCTACACACAATACAAGTTTTATTATACATATAAAATTCCATATTTTACCCCCAGCCAATGTTTCATAGGGATCACATCACCCTGTCTAAGTAGTAATAGAGTTCTAGAATTAAAAAGGTCCTGTATGGTAAAGGTCCTATATTTGTATGATAAAAAGCTTCTTGCACTTTTTTTTTAATTCACAAGCTATATTAACAAATAAAAGTTACCTATGGAATCCACGTACAAGTATGGCTTGGTTTTCCAATTCCTTTAAGGAAGATTAAACAACTATATTCTTTTCTCAGAGCTTCTTAGCATTGACAAGGTTTTTGTTAGGGCAGGAATTGGGTTTTGGGTGAACAGGGAGGAAGGTATTTTCCCTGAGTTTAGATACTGCTGTTTCATAAACAAGACTAGTGCCATCAAATAAGAGATACATAAAAAGGAGCTCATTAGAAAATCACACTTTTAAGGAAAGTGAATGTATATTTTAATTGAAATTCTGCAAAGCTGAAGAAAGGAGCAGTTGAGAAGAGTGTATGAGTAGTTGGACAAGTCTTTCATTTATACACAAAGCATATATAGCACAAAATCATATAAATGCCGGTCCATATAACCAACATGACTTCGTCCCTAATGCAGTCAGCTGGATTTGAGAGTACAGTCATGTGCCACATAATGCTTTGGTCAGTGATGAACTGCATATAAGATGATGGCCCCATAAAATTATAATAAAGCTGAAAAATTCCTATTGCCTAGTGATGCCACAGTCATGCTAACATCATAGCACAAAGCATCACACAAACGCTTACCATTGTGTTACAACTGCCTACAGTATTCAGTACAATAACATGCGGTACCAGTTTGTAGCCTAGAAACTGTAGCAGAACAGAATTTGTCATCCCAAAATATGTCTATTTGGCATAAGAATTATTTTGGGCTGGTTAATTTTAAGAAAGAGCAGACATGGGAGACACTTTGAAAACCAAGTAGAAGTTATCCTTCCTAAGAGACATTTACATTTATAAGAGACAGTTCCATTCTTAAGGGTGCCTCTCTCTCTGTACCAGGAAGAGGAAGACCTTATGTCTAGAAACTCTCATCAATGCAGAAGATAAGACTTAAATCTACATAATAACCTTACCCTAATTTGCTGTGCTTTTCTTGGTAACTTCCAATAACTTACTCCCCACCCCAATATCTTCGGTCTTCAGCTAGAGATGGAATTTAAGGTGGTGGCTTTATCTATTTTCTTGAGTCTCTCCCATGTATACAGGAGGTATGCATATTATTATACTTTTATTTGCTTTTCTCCTGTTAATCTGTCTTTTATTACAGGAATGTCTCAGCCAACGACCCAGAAGGGTAAAGGAAAAATTATTTTTCTTCTCCTATGGAACAATAGGCTATACCATATAGCCTAGGTGTGTAGGAGGTTATAGCATTTAGGTTTGTGTAAGTGTATTCTATGATGTTCACACTATGATGAAATTGCCTAAGGACAAAATTTTTTTTTCAGAATGAATCCCGTTGTCTAGTAGTGCATCATCGTAATTTGGCTGTCATAGAAGCGATTCCATAGATCACAAGAGTTGATTTAGTCAACCTGCTACTTTGCGGGTATTTCCTTCCTCTTCTATATTTCCCTAGAAACTCTTAATTGGTTAAAAAGTATAACTGTCTCTGAAAGGAGAGACACATTGTTGCAGGATACTCTGACAGAGAGAGGGGACATCGAGGCTATAAGCAGGAAGTAGTGTTTTTGATGCTGGCACTGCCTCAGCGGATTCACATCCAAAGGCTGAACCCGCGATTCGCAGCACGGCTTTCCCTTTTATACACGTCTTATACTTCCTCATAGTTACAGACTTGCACGTCCTTTCTATATAAGGAAAGTGTATTTTGATTGGTTGGCAGGCCGTAAGGGAAAGTGAATGAATTTCACCCTTCCTAGGAAGCAGTTAGTTCTGGCCTCGCTACCACAATTCTTCAGCCAAAGGTACACACGTACCTGAGCTTCAGGGCCATACAATTTCACTGTACCTTCCAACTCTTCTTGCAATCCACAATGTCTCACGTTTCAAAACCCACTATCAGGAAATTTATCATCATTTTCTTGACGCTGTTAATTAAGAGTATTACAGTGACTTATATCTGCTACTTTTTAGAGTTGATTATTTTATAATTTTGTAAGGGAGCAAAATTTGCCATCCCAAAATGTGTCTCTGTGGCACGAGGATTATTTTAGGCCAATTATTTTTAAAAAACAGGAGACTCAGGAAGTTTTCTTTTATACTTCCCTCTCTTAACTGCCTAAAAGAATGGAGATAGAGGGCCTGGTCCAGGAAGAGAGTTTTTATCAGAGATAATGACAAAAAGTATGAGCTAGGTGTGGTAGGCTGGGGGGCACTTGGCAGGGTCTGCTTGTTCAGTTGCCTCTGTGTCCCTTTGTCTCTACATGACAGGACAAACATTTGTTTACCATGCATTTGCTTTTCCCATCTTCCCGTAAGTTATATTCCTCCTCTTTGAAGTCACAGACTCCTATCCATTCCTTAGTTCAGAATGACATATAAGCTTCAATTGCCTGATTTGTCCTTGGGTCTCATATTCTTACATACGTAATTAAATTTGTTTCTCTCCTGTTAATCTGGCTTATGTTAATTTGGTTACTGACCAGCCAAAGAACTTAGAAGGATAGGAGGAAAAATGCTTCCTCCCTGACAATTTCATATTATACTATTCACATTACTTTTAAAACTACAACCACCATTGGCTGAATTATGCAAATATTTAAGTGGCCACCTATTCTGGATATTTCCATAATAATGAAATTTTCATTGTAAATGCATACTGTATTTATAATCAACATTATAAATAAATCCTGCCAAACTCATCTTTGAAGTCTCTGGTTTACACTGGCACTGTCCTATAATGTCCAATTTTAGATATTAAATATTTAATACTAATATTTCTTCTATTTGCATGAGGAGAAAACATGTTTCCTGGCTCTTAAAACCCAAGCTATTAACCTTATTAAATAACTAGGCAATTTGTTGTCTTCAAATGCCAATACAAAGTGAACGGATAGCTTAACTATTTCACCTTAAAGACTGTCTTATCTTTTAACCTGCCAGGACCACAAATATTCCAGGTTTCCCTCATGCAATAGACCAACAGTCAACAACTGTTATTAGAAAAAAACAAGCATTTTTGAGTGTTTGGTGTGGAGAAAGAGGGCTTACTTCAATTAATCATATTTAGTGACTGAGATAAGTCTTTTATTCAAAGACTGAACTCCACTTTAGAAGTCCATAATTATCATTACACATTTTTGAAGTCCTGAAGTGCTGATGCCAAAAGGGCAATAACTGAGTTTCACTTTATTGCTACAGAAACAAAACATCTCAAAGCAAATAGGAAAACAACATTCAACAAACCAGCCAAGAAAACATCAGATTTAATTTGGTACATCATAAGGACCAAGTATCCAGCAAGGCAACAAGAATTAAACTGTCTCAACTGAGATCAATTGAAGAGATATCAGCAGAGTCACCACAAGAGAGAACCATCTGATTCTAAAATGCCAACAAACAGAACTCTGAGCTCTGGGTTTCCACATTGCAATGGATGGATCTCAGATATAGTGATTGTGTCACGCAGATTATCTGCTAAATTTCTACCTTTCAAGAATTTAGGAAAAAAAGTTTGTAATTCTATTTTGCCTTATATTTGGAAAAAATTACTCACTTGTGTGAGTAAACAAAACAAAAAAAAATTCAATTTGGATATGGAGTTAGTTAGCTTTACCAGGCCTAATGGAGACAATCGACAGAGTCAACCATCTGAATAAATATTACATATCATTTAAGGGACTATCGTAGGCTGCCCCAACTAAAAACATGTTATTCATCATTCTGCCTCAATACCTGAATTTCCATCAATATTAAATCATTTCTTCTCACCATTGTGTCCACATGTCTCCTTAAAAATGCAAATATTCTTGGGGAGGGGAGTATACTCAAGATTTCAGCTTCCATATAGAATGCTTTTCTGTGAATTAGAAAAAGGTGCCCTGTTGGGCAAATGTTGCTCCACTGGAGCAAGGCTGTGGCTCTGGGTTCAGTATCAGCCCTTGACAGCCCCACAGCCTGCAGCATTTACATACAACAATACTAGATTGCCTACTACTGGTCCATAAACCCAGTTCTTATTTCCTTGGGAGCCTCCATATTGCCATTGTTGCCTTTGAAAAATAATCTCCTACTTACCCTAAACAACACCTTCTTGAGAGATCCCCAAATGAAATTTCATAAATATTGTATTAGCTATCCTGGGAAAAGACAGGTTTTAGGCTGCACCTGCCTGATACCGCAAGGACAGTTGATCCAAATCAAGCCTCTTATCCCTGACACCTTTGATGGCTGCCCTAAAAGGAAACCCTCTTAGTCACTTAAGATTATTTAGTTTTGCAACTCACCATCTCCCCACCCCCAATCAACTCTTCTTTCTACTGATAATCTTCCAAAACTTTTATTTCTGAAGATTTCTTTCAATAGTATGCTGGAGTTGACTCACATGGGCCTGCTAAAGCCAGCTGTGCACACTGCCCGCCAACTCTACATTCAGTAATGGTTTGTTAGTAGCCTGAAATAAGTTATAATGGGAGTATTTATTACTATGGAAATCAGCAAACACTTGTTAAAGAAAAAGGAATAACAGGCCCAAGGTGAGGTCACTTGCCTCCAGGACAGCAAACCAAGACTTAATTGTAGTTTCAGCCCCTTCCAAGAGTGGAATTTTAAAATGCAATTTCCTGATCAACACTAGTGAGATAATGTGCCTGGTAGCACCCCTGCCACGCTTCCTCCATAGACACGTGACCTTGCCTGAAACAGTTTTTTTTCTTTACTAATAACTTTCTTGTCCTGCCCAGTTTCCTATAAAAGTCTTCTATTTTGCACAACTCCTTGGAGCACCTCTCTACTTACTAGACGGGATGCTCTCTGATTCAGGAATCATTCAATAAAGCCAATTAGATCTTCAAATTTACTTGGTTGAATTTTGTTTAACATACTACAAGTTGGGATTTTTTTTTTAAAGAAAGAGCCAATTTTTAAACATTTACCAGCACACGATTGCCATATTTTCAAAAATTCTCCTATTCTCCCACAAAATTATTTTTTTCTTTTCATTACTACCTTTTAATCAGTTGCCTAAAAGCTGGTTCCCCCAAGATATCACCATTTATCTTTAAGCCT
The DNA here is from genome assembly GCF_902729225.1 of Pteropus medius. Lineage (NCBI taxonomy): Eukaryota > Metazoa > Chordata > Mammalia > Chiroptera > Pteropodidae > Pteropus > Pteropus medius. Next base: position 523,776 of record NW_024344432.1, read on the forward strand.
TCTCAAGTGGAAGTAGTTCATTTTACTGTATTTTTATAATGAATTTCTTTCAGGAAGCCCTTGAAAGCATTATATTAAAGGAATACCTTCACTGTATACCAGTACAGCATCCAATGTGTAAGTCAATATTCATTTGCCTCATGTTAAGTTTTGTTACGTATCTGCCTCCCCACTTTCCTGAAAGCTACTTGAGGGCAGGAGCTATGTTATAATAATCTTTGCACATCCAGCTGATTCTTCTTCCTTCCTATTGCTGTTAAAAACCATTGCTCTGCTCATCCTCCTATAGAAACATTTCAGCTTTCAAGATTGCATTGCCTGGATCCACTTCTCTCTACTTTTCCTTATAGTTACATCTGCATCTTGAGCAGCTCCAACACATTCAATGAAAATTTACAGTCCTCCTTTCAAACCTAAGCCCTACTCTCACGCTGGGCAACCTCAACATCCTTGAGGATGTCTCATGCAATTTATAGCCACAAATATTCACTATTTTTTTAATCCCATTTCTGTTGCAGAAATGTTGCAAAATCAGACCAGCGAGAAAACAAGCAGCACTTGGAGAGTTGGAGAATTCAGGTTTATTACCCCAGCAGTTGCAAAGGAACTAGCACTCTGAAGATCTGGGCCACGAGCTCAAATGCAACTTTGCTTTTATCAGGCTTAGTTGGCATGGGCCGATTGGTTAATTTCTCCTCAGATGGTTACAGACCATAGGAGTTGCTATGGGTTACAGACAGTTACAGAGCATGAGATTTTCAGACAAGAACTTAGGCAATACATCTGTTATCTAGACAGAACAAGCAAAGGGGAGAATGAGTTTTCATTTGACCTCAAGATCACTCTGCCCTTCGGCCTATGCAGCAAGCATGTCTACGGAAGCAAACAAAAAGCGGATTATAAGGTTAGCCTTTCGAGTGAAAATTCCTCTTCATTTCTACTTCAGCAACTATTGTAGCACCCTGACACTGCCTGGCTATTTCCTGCACGAATGAGTTCATTCCTGACTACCCTTCCCCCACCTCAAGGACTCTCTAGCTCACATCAGTTTTTTCATAGCTTGCCAACCAATCAATGTTCTTCCTTATATCTGTAGCTGTGTAAGAATGACAAGACTGCATAAAACTGCCTGCCATGTTACAATAGTGGCTCAGCCTTTGGATAAGAATCTGCTGAGCCAATGCTGGCATCAGTAAACACTGCTTCCTGCTTGTAGCCTCGGCGTTCCGTCTCTCCATTCAAGAATCCCGCAACACTGTCTCCTAAGATTATATGCTGAACCTTCATTTCTCCAGGAAATTTTCCACTTGAATATACTGTAGGTGAGAAAAAATAATTTTCCAAACCCCATCCTTCTAGGGTCTTGGCTGAGAACCCCCCACAAAGACAAATTAACAGGAGAAAAACAAACTGAGGTTTAGTAACATGTATACCTCCTGTGTACATGGAAGAGACACAGGAAAACTGAGTAACTCCCTGAAATGGCCAAAACCATCACCCTAAATACCATCTCCAGCTAAGGACAAAAGAAGTTGGGGGTGGAGGGAGGCCAGTTATGGAGGTGACCAGGAAAAGCACAGTAAACAAGGGTAAGGTTGTTATACAGATTGAAGTCTTTGCAGTGATAACAATTTCTAGAGATTTGGAGTCATCCTTCTCTTCCAGCTACAGAGAAAGAGACACTCTTACATATGGAGATTTCCCTTAGAAATGTAAATGTCTCTGACAATAGAACTTCTGGGTTTTCAGAGCTTTTCCTGTATCTGCAGTTTCTTAAATATAATCAGCTCAAAATAATCCTTATGCCAAAGAAACATATTTTGGGGTGTCAAATTCTGCTCCCCTTCAATATCAGACTCCAAGTTCCCACTGGCTAAAACAATATCTATTCTTCTGCTACACTTGCTATTCTATTCAATTTAGTCGGACTATATTTCCTTCATTCTTATTTTTTCTTTCAGGTCATCATACCCTTCTAGTCTCACATATTTCCCTATAAAACTTAAATTCCATGAAGAATCATTTCAATCACTTTCTTGCCAGTACTCTCAACTCATTTAATCTGGTATCTCTCATTGGTATTGGACCCAACATCACTCACCCTTTCATGAGTACTAGCAGCCACCTTCTCTCTATATCCAGCCTTCTGAGACTGCTGAGAGAAAAAGAAGGAAAATAAAAGACAACAGCACAGACAGATTTCATGACAGAGTCATGGTATCCAACTGCAGTTTGGCTAAGTGGCTCACAGCAATCCCTCTATATCTGCTCTTGCTTTCATTTAAAAAATTTTTCATTGTGGTAAAATATACATAATATATTTATCATTTCAACAATTTGTGTCTTGCTTTCATTTTATAGAAGCTTTTCTGAACATTCGCCTCCCTCCTAGAAACCCCTTTGCTATTATCCCCTTTCAGAGGACAAGCTTTTCTCCTGAAAGTGTCACCGGAGAGTGGGGATCCTCTCCCTGCACGTTGTCCAGGTTCTTGATGTCTCAAACAAAGAATTGAGCAAGACACCGAAATATAGCAGAAAAGGAAAGCTTTATTAGAAGGGAAAATACACTTCCACACGTGGAAATGGGTCTGAACAAGAGAACTTGGCTCAAAAGGCCTGGTAATAAAGCCTTTGGGTTTTCTATCCCAATTTGCTGTGGGTGGTTACTTTTCTCAGAGGAGTGGGCTTCCTTGATTGACAACTAAGATTGACAGGACTCAGTGATTCATCATTTCTTTTCTGCACGTGTTTGTTCCCAGAATTCAGTCTGTTATAATGATATTCATGAACTTCCGGGCATATGCTTCATATTATAATGATGGTATAATGAGGCTCAGGTGAGTTGAAGGTCGTTGAGGGTCTTCATTATGCAGGTGCGAGTGACTGGCTTAAACTGGTACCTAATTCTCTGCTTACTTGTTTCTGGCTTGATTAATTGTGGGTGGATTAGGGCTGACCCCTTCTAGGATAGGATGACCTCAGTCACTTTGCAGGCAGACCCGAAACCCCCTAACTAACTTTCCTGCTTAACTCTTTTCTAAGAGCAACGAATCCCCTTATTAGTATGGATGTTGAAGGATGGGAGGTCTCTTCTTCCGTATCTGCTTCCTGCTGAGAAGGGTCGTTGTCCCTGCCTACAGGGGTTTCATGGAGCTCTTTCTCTTTCTGCCTCAATCAGGGTAGGGTCTCGGGTTTCCTGCAGAGGTGCCATCTCAGTCCCTAGTCATGGAAAAGAAGATACAAGCTTGTTATTGAAATCATGTATCTATTAATTTCTATTATTGATTTGCCTATTAAGCGAGTAAAGGGAAACAGGTTTGGTTAATATATTTCTTAAAGAGCATAAAAAGACCTTTGGCCTAAAGTCCCCTCCCCTCTCAGACTCTAAGAGCCCTGTCTGGCCTAACACTATTTCTGCTAATAATGGGCGGACGACCGTTATCAATAGCCAGAGGATCTGAGTCACCAGCTTCCTGGCAATTATCAGGATTTGAGGGAGGGAGCCTTTTTCCAAAGAAAGGAGTGAAGAAAACTTAACTATGTTTACTAAAAAGATTAAGAACTCTGCAAGAGATGTCCCTTTTCATTTCATGCTAAAAGATTAAGAATTTTACAAGTGATGTCCCATATCAAAAGTAAGGCTCTCATGTGAGCCCACCACTAACATTTGCAGAGCTCAGGGCAAGAGCAAAAATGGATGCCTTCAGCTATAGCCTACACTTTCCTTGTTTTTCTTTTATTTTCTTTTTTATCCCCTGATTAGTTTAGTACTCACCTCAAACTATACAAAGTTATTATCATATTGTTTACTATACTCCCTATGCTGTACTTCACATCCCCATGACTATTTTGTAACTACCAATTTGTACTTCTTAATCTCTTCACCTTTTTTACCCAGCCCCATTTTTCTATCTGGCTCTTTCTTATGCCATGAGGAGCCTCTTTAACAAATCTATGGACACCCCAAGCTGTATGGCTAAGCTCTATCCTCAAACAGATGCCTGTTGTCCACTCCTCAGACCCAAGGATATAAACATTGGTGTTATAATCCTCCCTCAGGAAGACAGACTTTGGGAAGAAAAAATGTGTAGGTCCTGCAAATGGGTTGAAGTATTTGGGAAGAAAATTCCAAAGTCTCAGGCACCTGGAGCACTGTTTCGAAGGGGACTCTTAAACTCTGGGTGGACATATCCCATTAGCTCCATGGACTTCTCACCTCATAAAGAGAATATAACCATCAGAGGACGAGAACAGGGCTCTCTAAACACAGAGTCTAAAGGCAAGCGTTCCGGTTCCATGGGTTTTTCCTTACTTCTTTATACTGCACTATATTCACCCTATACTTCAACCATACCAAAAACTCGCTATTTCCAAAATATGCATGCTTTTTGGAAATATGCCCTTGACCATACCCTCTCCCTGTCTGGAACTTCTTTCCTCACCCACTGGTCTGTCAAGCTCACTCCTCTCAGACTCAATTTACCCATCATCTCCTTCAGGAAGACTGAGTTAGTTACACCTTCCTTGTGTTTTTACAGCACCTAATCATTTTCTCTGTTACTGCATATATCACACTGCTGGGGCATGTTTACATAGCTGGCTCTATAACTACACTATGAGTCCATTTCATTAACTGTATCTATGATTATACCAAAAATTTAGCTTCACTATGAGCTCTTGGAGAGACTGGGCTATGTTCTATCTATTCTTTCATTCACTGATTCCAGAATCTTTTCCTATTATGTAACAAGTACTGGGAATATAAACTCAACAAAGTAGTAAACAATAAACTGGTTGAATAATTTATGACTACCTGTTTCTAATATTTCTGTAATATTTTATATTAAAATATGACTATATTCTTTCTTTCTTAAAATTTACTGAGATTCTTGTATTATCTCTCTTTTTTACAATAAATCCCAATAACAAAACAAAGACTAGTTTCTTCTCTATTCATGGGATTCCTGTATCAGTTATAACAAAAGTCACAGAGTACAATCTAGAATTTTAGGCTCCCCCAAAAGCAGACCCTAAGGCAAGGAGTTCGGTACAACTAGTTTGGAAGTGATCCCAGAAATCACAATGAGAGTAGAAAAGGGACAACAAAAGGAAGAAAGCTAACAAAAGGTGTGTTAATAAGTGGTTTCTGCTATGGGCATCTGCACCAATAGTGTCTCCTATATTATTTACCTCTGTGCCTTCTCAGAGAGAAACAAGAAAAGCTGTTTAGCTTTCAAGGAGAAATTAATTTAAAAAAAAAACTCAAAGATGCTCTGATCTCAGTCTTCTAACTTTCAGATTTATCTACTTCAGGAATTTCATGTTCCTCTGTTGTATGACCCAGCCTTTGAAGCTTTCCACATTCCCCCTGTTTTATACATGCATACCTCATCATTTATATAAATGAAGAAAAACTGGCAATAAGGCCTCCTAATCTGCTGTGCCAAATGGAATGTATACAGCTAAGTAATGTAAATCACAAATTCTCCACCCTAAAGTTAAATGTATGGTAAACCTTAGCTATTCACAGAAATTAAGTCTCAAACTCTTAATTCTCAAATACCACCTTAGAATACCCTTTCTTTCCATAAAATATGCATGCAATGAATAGGAAACAAATTTACACTGAAAAGGAAGTGCTGCCCCACTTGCTAGATGAGTGCTAAAATCTCAATTTCAAGTTTCTCAATTCTATGGACTTGTAAGATGAGAGTTGAAGTTGTAAATGTTAAAATCACTAATGCCAAATGTCTCAATTAGTTTTTCCTGTATAACAAATCACTCTCAACTCATGAAATATAACAATAGGCATTTGTTTCTTGCTCATACATCTGTGTGATCAGCTGAGATTTCAACTGACTGGGCTGAGGCTTAATTTTAAACTGCAGATTGGATTCGAGTCTGTTTCACATGAGTATTGTCCTCCTTGGACCAGAGAGCCAGCTGGAGCATGTATATTTCATGGCAGAGGCCTATAGGACAACAACTGCACTGGTACATTTCAAACATCTACTCACATCCCACTCACCAGCATCCTATTGGCCAAAGCAAGTCACACGGCCAAGCCCAATATCAATGGGATATGGTGGATGCAATCTTCCCATGGTGATGGACAGGGAGAGGATGGTTATTTGCTAAACCATAATCTAATGTACCACACAAAGTCAAGAGAAGCCTCATGTTCAATTTTTTCCTAGGAATAGAAACATCAAAGCAAGCTCCCTAATAATGTACCAAAATCAGACTATATTCAACAGTTAAGAGTTCAAAGTGGATTTTTTTTCTAGTCTGGTCGATGAATATTTTGTAAACAACATTAATGCATCTTCACATTTCTATGTTTTATAAACAGTTCAACAAATTAGATGTCAAAGAATTCTAAGGGCGGAAGTTTCTTGATAAGAGGAATCTCATAAAGAAATTATGGTATATTTAGAAACCAGAATGACATTTCCATCTTTTATTTGTTTACCACTTGAACTTTAACAACTATATGGCAATGCATTAAAAGTCTTCTTAGTCATTTTCTGGGTGATTTTCCACTCTCCTGAAAAATTATAGACCCAACAAGTTCAAGGACTTCATAATTCACGAAAATTGTCTAAACTTCTGGAAAACTCATTTTTCTGAAATGCTCAGGACTTATGGCTTATGAAGCTAAAGCTGACCTGCTTTCAGCTTGAGGTCTTTCTCAATCTTTAGAATTTATGAATAAATCCATTTTTTGCTATGCTATCTGTTTAAGGTAAAAAGATAAAAAGCAATTCTCATTTTTGAGATGCTAGCAATAATAGCAGTACTAGCAGCAACAGCTATTCCAATTACAGTTCTGACCAGTGGCTATAAAAGTACCACTTTATACATAAGCCTCACGAAAGTGCCCCAGCATGACGGCATGATTCAAGAAGTTGTTTTTCTCTTTACTGATGTGTATCCTTACATTTTGGGGAGTTATTTATGTTTTTTTTCCCCGATACTCTTTGGATTTCTGGTCAGTGATATTTTATCATAGATAGGAAAAGAAACAATACTTAATTAGGGTTTTAAAAGGTCTGACTTTAGCTTTAACCATAGTGATTTTATCACAGCATGGGCAGAGAGAGGAGAGAAGCCAACACAAAGTAGTGAAAAGGAAGTCTCAGCAGGCAAGATGGCAAAGTTTTTTAGTGAGAAAATTAGGTTGGACAGGATATATATAAAGCACACTCTAGCAAGCAATCGATAATGTAAAAGTTGGTATTTAGAGGGTATCTTTTATTCTAAAAATTCAAGGAACTTTCCAGGCACGAAGTACCCATTTGTAACATTTATCTGGGTCAAGAAACAAGTATTGCTGGGTCAGACTTGCAAAGGAGGAAACAAGAAAGCTGGGTTATCCGGTCAAATAGAAATATAGTCAACCAGGATCTGTAAAACTAAATCTAGCCATCTATACAACAAGGTATATGATGTTAAACTGATAAAAACAGGTAGTCCTAGAATGTTAGAGTACAGCAAAGGGAGCCAAGAGCATGTCAACTGGCAAAGGGCTTCTATCCCAGCAGCCATGGTTTTGACTCATATAGAAATCATATATAACAATTATTTTCCCAAGGGTGTTGCTTCGATATTTGTTTATATTGAAAGCCAAGGTAAAAGAGGACTTTATTTTTGGTACAATTTCTGATAGAATACCCATACAATACACACACACACCACACACACACACACACACACACACAGGCACACACAGGAGTCACCTAAGTATGTTACCTTTAGAATAAAACAAATATTTAAACATTCAAGATTATAAGGTCTAGAAAGGAATTAAACATTGTTTAAGAAAACAAAATTCAACTGAGTAAATTTAAAAATCTACTTGGCTTTATTCAACAATTCAGGAATTGGAAAGCATACTATCTAGCAACTGGAAAGGCACTCCAAGGAGCTGTACAGAATAAAAGGCTTTTAGAGGTAGAAGGGATGGGAAAATAATAAGTTTCCAGTAAAGAATATTTCAGGCAAGGCCATCTTCCTCTGGGAAAAGGCTAGAGTCTATTAGGCAGATTAGTTTTCTAGTCCTAACCAGGTCTCCATGTTGACTAGCTAAAGGTTGCATTCCTAGGAGAGGCTGAAACTGCAACTAGATTATATATTGAGTCTTGGTTTGCTGCTGTGGGGCTTAGCACAAATGACTCCATTTTGAGCCTTTTTTAACATCAAAGAAATCTAAATACTGCAGAAGTAAATACAAGCAAGGGTCCTAGCATAAGTAATGAAATAACCATATTGCCTACTATAAAATGACTAGTTTTAGTTATTGCAGTATTTAGATTTCTTTGATAAGCTCTATGACAAATGATAACAAACTCTTAGATGACTGACAAAAGAGACTTCTTATTTTTAAAAATGCTATTTCTCATTTTGGTCATATTATTTTAACTTTAAAATATATTTTAACAACTGTGGAGAAGGAAAAATAATTTTCCCTCTACCATTCTAGTGTCCTGGCTGAGAACCACCCTGGAATTAAAGACAGATTAACAGGAGAAAACCAAAAGAAGTTTAATAACATGTATACTTCCAGTATATGTGAGAGATGGCCAGGAAAACTAAGCAACTCTCTGAAATGGCCCAAGCCATCAACTTAAAACCATCCCCAGCTAAAGACAAAAGATGCTTGGGGGGTGGCAATTATGGAAGGGGACCAGGAAAAGCACAATAAACAAGAGTAAGGTTGTTATGCAGATTTAAGTTGTCATCTTCTCTAGTGATAAGAGTTTCTAGAGATTTATAGTCATCCTTCTCTCCTGCTAGAGAAGGAGACACCCTTACAAATAAGAGACTTTCCTTATAAATATAAATGTGTCTGATATAAGGGTAACTTGTACTCAGTTTTCAGAGCTTCTCCTGTATCTGCAGTTTCTTAAAAAATAATAAGCTTAAAATAATCCTTATATCAAAAAGATGTATTTGGGGGTAGCAAATTCTGCTCCCCTTCATATCTAAATGCCCCACATAATTCTCGCTTTATCATGAATCGTAGTAAATATATAAATGCTTTCAGAAATAATTTCTCTGTGTCGTTTAAAAGTAAATGGCTCCTTATCTTTTGGAAATAATGTAGATTTCACCACTTTTGCTTACGATATAGATTTGATCAACTGATTGCACATGAGAAAGTGTTTTGAGAACCAGTATTTCATATATTAATTAAATTTCTTCAGATATTTGTCCTCTCAAAGAGCTAATATTATTTACAAAATCTTCCTATTTACACTATTAACTTTTTGCAGTTGATTACTGAGAGCTCAAATGAGAAAAACAGCAATATAAAAATTATCAATAGATTTGTTTTTTAAGGTTCTTTTGTTAAATCCCTGTAACCTTTGCAACACAATGACTTACTCTCTCATTTTCTATGGAAAACTGTGAATGAAATCAAACCTAGAAAAAAATTAGAAATTCCAACAGAAATATTTAAAGAACCATTTGTTGTTGTTTTACCCTGGGGACAGAGAAGGGTGTTGTAGCTATTGTTAGAATTTTGTGTGCTAGAACACATACACTGTTTTGAAAAAGAACTTAATAATACTCGTGTGGTGTCCACAGAAGTAGATTAGCAAAATAAAGACAGATGGCAATGAATTAATCTAACACCCAACTCTAACACTTTACAGTATGTTGCCATTATACACTTCTCCACTGTACTAATTTAGACTTCAACTTGACATTGATCACAAAAATATATGGATATATTCAACACCATCTGCTGCATAAATACAATTCAAGAGAAAAGAGTTAGCCACCATAAGATGTCAACAGTAAAAGCCGATTCTAGGGCAACACTCTCCTAACGGGAAAAGGAGAAGAGCTTGGGTGGCCCAGTTGCTGACCCAGTAAGATTTGCCAAAATCCCATATTTTGACACTTCTCCCATTCAAAACATTTTCCTCAAAACAAAGCGGTCCAATGCACATACTCTCACATGAAGTAACCCTGTTATGATTTATATATCTTTAAAATAAGTTTCCACTTGAATTGAAAATCAATATAAGTTGTATAAACAGGCTTTGCATTTGCTCTTTTTCTGTCAGTAAAATTGTAAACTAACAGAAAACAAGGGATTTTCAACATACCCAGTGTGGAAAGAGAATTTAATGTTTTGCATACACATAGCTAAAAATATACAAGAAAATCAAATGTCATGCTTCCAAACAAACATTAGAAGTGCCAAGCTTTCCCGAAAACTCTTAACCATCCTTACTAATCAACCAACTTCTTCACTCCCTAACCCTAGATCAAGCATAAAGCCTTGAGATCTCTTTTGGTCAGGATGTGAGGAAGGGGTCATAGATATGTTGCAATTGAACAGCAATCATGCATTTAAGGCTGCCCATCTCTGAGAGAAGCAAATGAAACATTGGATCATGATGATTCAGAATCATTTAATGCACTGTTTTGACAGACTTCAAATTCTTAAAGTAAAAGAAAATCTCTTAATAATAAAACAGAAAGACAGAAATATAGCTAAGCAACAAAAAATATAATGGGAACTATTTTGACATTTTCCCCCAAATAATACTTGTTTTGTAAATTTTTACACTAGAGTAAATATATTTATGCGATGAGAAAGCAGCAAAAACATTTTTAAGAATAATTTGTTTTAAAATCATACCAAGCAGCATATTTCCAACATTAGTGCTAAGACCTATAACTAAAAATAAAACAAAAACAAAATGAAATAAACAAAAAAAACACAAACATAAAGGGGTTTGCCTTTATTGTAATAGCTATAAATGTTCAAAAAACTCAAAAAGGCCTTTACAAAGAAGAAAAACAGCCATAAAAGATGTTTCAAGCCTTTAATTTACTACCAAAGTAATGGATGTTGAAGGTAATTAATGCAATAACCAAAATTCCAGGAAAAGAACCCTTAAGAATAGCTATACTTATAGTTTTATGCAACCTCACTTCTCAAATGCTCCAGGACATTCCAAAATTAAAATTCCTTGTTGTCAAATAAGGTAACAGATATTGGGCACCAATTTTTACTTGGAATATATGATATGTTGTGAGAATTAAAAAATGGTGTTTGGTAGTGTTTTACCTGTATGAGGTGCTGTACTAATGAAAATGCAAACTAAAATAGAAAAAAAATTGTAATTCCTGGTCTTATAGTTTTTTATTCTGAAATCAAAAAAATTTCTACGTGGCATATAGCAATAACCAGCTTTATAAAAGATGCTTCAAGCAGTAAGAAAAATGACCCATTTCTATTTAATATTCATTAATAATAATAATGATAAAGTTTATAAGCATTTTGGTAAAATTTGCTAAAATTATGGCTTGATTTTAAGATAAGTTTAGATTCATCATCTACATGCATAATTCACAAAGGTTATACAAAGACTAAAGGAAATTTGCAGTAGTTTCATGTGAGAAACTAGACACAGAATAAACTAAACTGCAACATATTCCCTATAAAAAAGATTTTGCAAACCTGTAAAATAAAGTAGGTTTAGTTGTGAAAACTTGTAAATACTTGTAAGGAAAGTAAAATAGTTTTCAGAGCCAGAGTCAGAGAAGAGGAAGATCAAAGTGTGGTAGCGGAGGCCGAGGTAACCATTTCCTATAACGGTTGCTCACTTCCCTTCCCATAATGGGTAAGGGACTTTTCAGTGTCACAATTGACATGGCACAGACCACGGGCCCTGGTTGGTCGCTCCCCTTATGGCCTGCCAACCAATCAACATACACTTTCCTTATATAGAAAGAACATGCAAGTCTGTAACTATGTAGAAGTATAAGACATGTATAAAATGGAAACCCTGCTGAGATCAGGGCTCAGCCTTTGGATGTGAATCTGCTGAGCCAGTGCCAGCACCAATAAATGCTCTTACTACTTATCGCCTCGGTGTCCTGTCTCTCTGTCCGAGTATCCTGCAACAGAAAGGTTTGCAAAGAATTCAGAAAAGCATTTAAAAGAAACCAGAAGCATCTGTATATTTCATGGAATATCACAGAAAGTGGAAATTTTGATGGCTTTTTGATTCTTATAAAGCAGAAGTGGAAATGTTTCAAGTGGAAATGTTTCAAGGATAAAATTATATAAGAAGTAATGCATCCACTATGGAAAATAGTATGAACATTCCTGAAAAAAATTTAAAAAATTTAAAAAATTAAAACTACCACATAATTACCACATGATCCAGCAATTAAACTTCTGAGGATTTATCTGA
>NW_024344432.1:536036-543265 GCF_902729225.1 Pteropus medius
AGAACCTACTACACACATAGACTCTGTGGTACAGCTTATTGCTCATAGGCTGAAGCTTCTACAGAATATTTCTGTATAAAACAACACAAGATTAAATCAAGCACAAGAAAAAATGATGCGATCAAGAGACACTAAACACAAGATGTATGAGGCTGCTGCCTGCATAACGCTACTTTACAGCAAACTTTTTTTCTTATAAGTAGAAAGAGTACATTCTAAAATAACAATGAAAAGTATAGTATAGTAAATACATAAACCAGTAACATAATCATTTATTATCATGTTCAACTATTCTATACTGTACATAATTATATGTGCTATACTTTTATACCACTGGCAGTGCAGTAGGTTTATTTACAACAGCATTACAAACACATGAGTAATGCATTGCACTACAACCTTATGATGGCTACAGTATTATTAAGTAATAGGAATTTTTCAACTCCATTAAAATCTTATAGGACCATTGTCGTATACGCAGTCAGTTATTGACTGAAACTTTGTCATGCAGTGCGTGACTATACAAATGGAATATTATTCAGTCATTAAAAAAAGAATGAAATCCTGCCATTGACAACAACATGCTAAGTGAAATAAGGGCATTATGCTAAGTGAAATAAGCCAGATAAAGATGAATACTGTATGATCTCTCATATGTGGAATCTAAAACACATAGACTCTGTGGTACAGCTTATTGCTGTATATATATATGCATGTGTGCATGTGTATGTGTATGTGTGTGTACACATATACTAAGTTCATAGATACAGAGAACAGATTAGTGGTTACCAGAGGCAAGGGGTAGGGGTAGGGGAAAATGGGTGAACTATTTTTTTGTTTTGTTTAAATAAATCGAATTTTTAAAAAAATCTCCAAGAGATTCTCTAATGCAGATCCATAACTCTAGGCAGATCAACTCTCATTTTTTTTAAAAGAAAATAATATATCAAAGAAGACTTGAATAAATAAAACTGATATCCCACATTACTGATTACAGATGTTATCTTAAATATATTTATTCTCTTGTAATTACATTTTGAGTGTAACTCAATACTAAGTCTCCAAATTCAATGGCACAGGTGTCCTGCAGGAGAACCTGGGGTTCATCCTGATGGATCTAAACTCACACAATCTCCCAGGAGTTGGAGAAGATGGAGAATCTAGCAAGATTGAACAGGTGAGCTGGTTGATATATGACAACATGTCTGAGCTGCAACAGCACCTGGTGATCGTGCACCAACTTTTTGAGCATAAAGATTCCTATCTTTGCTCCCAGCTTCCAAATCTCACATAAAAATATCTCTTCTGGCCTAAATGAACTTGGAACTATGCAGAGAATGGAATTCTGTAAAATGTACTTGCAAATTAGCTCAGATGACAATATAAATTCTTCACAATCATAATGATACAGGTTTTTCAAAAGTTGAGATCTGTAGATCTGTGAATGTATTGATGAATTTTCTAAGCATGACACCAAAAGCAAAACACATACAGACTGAAAAATGTGATTTGATTAAAAAAAAAATTTAAGTCTATTTAAACAACACAACTAAATGCAAGCAAACAAAAAAAAAGGAAAGAACATCTTTAGAGGAATATTTGCAATATACTAGTAGACAAATGGTTAATCTGTTTATTACATAAAGAAGCTTAATCAATAAAAAAGAAAGGAACATTTGAATTATTAAATGTAGAAACAATAACTGTTAATTCACAAAAAAAAGAAAAAAAAGAAAAAAAATGGCCAAAACACGTTTTTAAACAAAAATCCCATTGAAAATCAAATAAATGCAAAATTGTTTTCCCCAACCTTTTGGAAAATGAGTAAAAATAAGTATATATCTTAATTTGAAAAGGATATTGGGAAATCAATACTTCAACATATCCATATACTATGATCCAGATTTTTAAATTTTTATTACTTTATTCAAAGAAAATAACATATCACAGTATGACTATCATAGTATGTGCAGGACAAAGCAGGAACCCAATAAATATTTTTAAAGGTATGTAAAAAAAATACTTCCTTATAAGAATGCTTATGTGATAAAACCCCTCAAACACTGAATAAGATACATTGTTAACAATCCTTATCTTGGCTAGGTAACACTGCAGCCATTGAAATTTTTTAATTAAAAATATGCAACTATATACACTACATATTGATAAATGAAGAACAGTTTTAAAATTGTTAAAGACAAAACCACATCTCCAAATGGTATAACTTGTGCTAAAAGCCCGTGATACTGAAAATGAGAGTTCTCATGATTTGATTTGATTTGTGACTACAGTGTTATAAATCATTTTCTCTCTCTCTACACTCTTCATAGACCTAGCCTTTCTCCCTGATAATTATTAACCCCTGAGGCAGCAGAAGACAACAGCCCTAACCTATTGGTCACAAGGTCTGGACTTTTGGCAGGCTAAGGATAACATCTCGACCAAAGTTATGTTTCAGCTCCTGAGGCCAAAGGTGGAATGACCCCCTGGTTAACTTTCCATGAAACCAGACAGAGAGACTCCAGAGCAGACCTCAGAACTGTCCTCAAGACTCAGCTCCTAACATGACCCCTCACACCTCACCCACGGTGTCTTGTGATTTTGCCCTATAGAAACTGTAATCCACATGCCATTGGCATATGAGGTCCTTCAGAGCACCAGCTCACACTTTGCCTGCATTGGCCAATCCTATAATAAATCACTTCTTTTCTTCACTGCAAACTACTGCTCATGCACTTCTTTTAGCCAGTATGTGCAGGTGGATGGACTGAAATATTGGGGTTCGATAATAATACCAAACCTAGACTCAATACCTGATCTAATTGCAGTTTCAAGCTCTCCCAGAAACATAATCAACCAGTCTGGAACTTTCTGGTCCACACCAATGAGGTAATCTGTCATGTGGACCCTCTCCATCCCCGCTAGAAAGAAGAGGTGATCTGCATGATAAAAACCATTGCCATTCCCTTCCTCCTCAAAAAAGAGGTCTACTTCTAAAAGTAATCCTTTCTCTTCTTTTGTTAATCGCTCCCTTGCCCCACCCTTCTTTCTGTAAAAACCCCCCATTTCATATACCACCTTCTAGTTACTAGATGAGATGCTGCCCAATTCATGAATCACTTGATAAAGAAAATTAGATCTTCAAATTTACTCAGTTGAATTTTATTTTTTAACAAAACAAACAAAAAAAATAGAAGAAGCAAGGTAATTTTATAGTTGTTATGTTTGGCTCAGTTTTGGTTTTGTGTTTAGGGGGTGTCATGTGTGTTGTATGTTTAAGTCAAATATAGGTTTGTGCTAAGAACAGGTAAATGAGTTTAATTATTCTTTATATATATATGGAAATTGTAGAACATAGTAAAGGGGAACAGAATTTGTCACCCCAAAATATGTCTCTTTGGCATGATTATTATCTTGAGCTTATTATTCTTAAGAAACTGCAGACACAGAGAAACTCTTAAAACTGAATACAAGTTACCCTTTTGCAAGAGAAGTTTACATTTATAAGAGAAATTTCCATTTGTAAAGGTGTCTCCCTCTCTGTACCAGAAAGGGGAGGATGACTCTAAAACTCTAGAAACTTTTTTATCAATGGACAAGGCGAGGACTTAAAAAGCCTTGTATAACATCTGCATAACAGGCATTCCCTTTTTTACTGTGCCTTTCCAGGTAACCTCCATAACAATTCCGACCCCCTCCCCAATCTTTTTTGTCCTTATAGTGATACTTTGGACCATTTCGGGAAGTTACTCAGTTTTCCTGGGTGTCTCTGGTATATACAAGAGATATGTATATTATTAAACTTCTGTTTGTTTTTCTTCTGTTAATCTGTCTTTTTAACACAGGAAAGTCTCAACCAAGAACCTAAAAAGATAGAGAAAAAATGATTTTTCCTCTTTTACAATAATAGCACAGTGCTATTCATGTGCAAAATTCTTGGTAAGCCTCCCTGCTTCTTCAGCAGAGGGCACTCTGCAATGAAAAGTGGCTGCAGCTGAGAGATGCTATCTTTCCACTGTAGCATCTAAGATTATAGTTACAGCATCAGAAGCAAAAGAACTACCTTCCCACCTTAACTCATCTGTGTGAAAGTACAATGGTCATGCCAGAGTGGTCAGATGCGGGCAAATACATGCTTATTCATGGCTAGTCTGTGGCTCACCCTCCATCCCACAGTTACCCAAACTACCCAGCAGGCTGCCTTCTTGATCTGTTATGAACATGTCTGTGTAGCAAAGCAATCACTCCTATGAAGGCTAAGAAATTACTACAAATTGCTGAAAATATCAATACTCAGGCATGCAAACCCCTTATTAAAAAATTGATGGTTTCAGAGGGAAACCACTATAGAAATTAAACCTTTCTTTCTGCTCCAAAATAATGTATGAATCGGTTAGCCCCTCCTCCTACAGTCCCAGCCCCTTAATATGATGATGGTTACCTCACTCCAGGAGCCTCAGCTGCCTAAAGAGGCATCACAGCAATAGAGATTGCTGAAGAAGAAAGAACAGAAGCATAGCTGAGTAGTTCACAGGATAGACTTTCAGAGTCTGGCACCCAGGTTCTGCCACTTATTTAGTTAGCTGTGTGATCTTGGGGAAGTAACTTAACCTTGCAGTGCCCTGGTTCTCAAGTTTTAAATCAGGTATAAGAAATTAAATGAGATAACATGTCAAGTGTTCAGCTTTTAGCATAGTAAGCACTCTGGATGTTTCAGTTATTATTAATAATAATATTTCTTTGTCGATGCCATTATTTTATTACTTTCTACTATTAGAACATATTCACTTGTTTTGATATTTTCAGAATCATAAAAGTAATGTAGTTATATAAATGACAGTGAGTGGTCTAAAATAAGAATTAAAGGCCCCATCTCTCTCTGTCCCTATATCCCTACTTTATTGCGATTATATTGCTAAAATGTAGCACTAAAATTTTAGAGCTTATTCTCCCATAATATATATATTATACATATATAATATATATATATTTTATATATATAATCGCCATAATATAGATCTTTTATACATCTTTTTTCAGCCTGTATTTCTTTTCACTTAAAAACTTATGTCAGACATCTTTCATGTCAGTACATATAGTGCTGTTTGGCTTTTTTTTACTATAGTATTCCATCCTCTGGCTGGACCACGATTTGTTTAGCCAGTCTGCCAATGATGAACATTCAGGTTGGTTCTATGTTTGTATTACAAATAATACTGCAAAAAAAAAATTCGTTCACATAAATATATACATAGAACAAATTCCTAGCAATGGAAATGCTAGGTCAAAAGTTATATCCTTTTAGATATGTTTTATTCATATTGTCAAATTGGCCTACAAACTGTTCTATCATGTTACATACTTCCAACCACGTATTAGAATAACTACACATTCGCTTTGCTAATACCCTTTGTTATCATACTGTTATTTGGGAGATATAAGCTGAGTCCCAAATAAAATACAAAGTCACACAAGAGCCAGAACATTGTCTCTCCTATCTTATCTCTCCTTTTCCCATAAACACAAACAATGCCTCACAGACTGTTTCACCCATGGACACCTTCCAGAATTTGTTGATTCAGTGAGTGGTGAGTGGAAACACTGGAGAAATGAAAGAGAGTGGGTTCCACAGGGTATCTAGGAAAATCCAATACTCAACACAAGTTTTTTCACTGTTTTCTCACGTCTTGTATCTATCCATAGGAATACTATTTGCCAACAGTTTCAGAGAATTCTTGTCACAAAATATATGGTTTATAAATAAACCTCTTTTTAAAACTCAGAGTTTTAGCATACATTTTTTTATGTCACTGTAGTTCACAAAGTCTTCAGGTGGTGGCACCTTAGTGGCTTCAGAAGTCTTACCAAGACTAAATTACTCCCCAAAATTTTTGGATGGGGAAATTACTATCAATTAATGCAATTAGGATCAATCTGAAAGCTAGCATGAGGTAGCATTTGAATAGTTCAAACCCCAGTAATTCAAATTTGGCAAAAAGTTAAATGGAGCACCAAAAATAGGCCAGAGAATTGTCTGTGGGTATTATAGAACATTTTAGCAATATTGAGTATAGTACAGTACTGTTCTACCAATTACATGAGGTAGCAGCTAATGGTTTAGGGGCTACAGTATTTGGTGACAAGTTACAGCACTTAAAATGCCAGCAATTAATTTTGTCGTCTATTATTTATTTTAAATATTAGTGATAGAGTATCAACTGGATTTCAGGCTATTAGATATCCTCTAGACAGTATAATTTCTGGGAAAGGAATTCTACCTATCAGTTTATCATTTAATGACATTTGTCATTTCCGTATGATGGTAAGGGGTAAGATGTTTTGACTTGTATAGAGCGCTTATTTGTGTTCTCCCATTTTCTTCAGGTTAAAAGTTCTACAAGGCATTCTCCTTTGAGGTACTTTCATATACAACCAATGGCATTTAATACACATTACAACCAAGGAATGAAAATGAACGTTTTCGAACACCTCGTATGTCCCTGACATACCATCCCAGGCTCTATATTTGTGTTATTTCTCTGAACCTTTATCACAGCCTTGCATAATATGTATTATTACTATGTATATATATATATATATACATAGTAATAATATCTATAATATCTGAATATAATCTTCTACATAATATGTATATGATATATATATATACACACACACACACACACACACATATATGTATATTGGAGTGGAACCAGAGAATTTGAGTAACTTGCTCAGGGATTCAAAGCTAATTCTCTGCCTCCAAAGCGTATGCTCTTCCCACTGTACTGCTACTTTGTCTGCAGCTGTCAAAACTTCAAGAAAATGTTTTCAGATAAGAGCCTAAGCAAAAAAAGAGACAGCATTTTAATCTCTGGGAATTTTTAGCACTGAAATGAGCCAGCACTCCCAATCAAGAAGGAATGATAAGGAATGATGAATGCAAATGTCCAATTGACAAACAGGCAGAGGAACCCTCCCCGAACATCGTTAGTCAATTCTAGATTGCTTATACTAACAGAAAAGAGCGGATGTGTAGACATTTTGGGAATATAGACCTTTTAAAAATTACATTTGACCTTGAACTGCATTTATTTTTCATTTGAATTATTATAAATAGTAAATTATAACTGCCTTATTATTAGAAGATCTTATTTCCTAGACATTAGCTTCCAAAAAATTTTGTTAAAAGGGAATTTATCCCTTGCTGTATGGTATTGGGTATCATT
>NW_024344432.1:543454-594415 GCF_902729225.1 Pteropus medius
TAATATGTTTTCCATCCAGTTTGTGTTTAAAAAAAAAAAAACATTAAAGGTAAAGACAAAGACTTCCACAGGCAAAATTTTACACAAAACCACAAGGCAACAACTGGTAGCAAATCAAAGATTTCATACTCTGCTGTACTATACTCAGGTCTCTGAGTCACACTTCTTAGGAACACAAACTCAATTTATGTTCCTCAGGCACTGTAATTATTTTATCCAAAGATAAAATAACATTCCTATATTTAAATTGCATGGTTGCAAGTTGGGTGACCTTGAGAAAGACGATTAACCTGATACTTCATTTCCTCATCTATAAAATGCAAATAATAATAAATCTAAATCTTAGAGTACATGCAAAGGTTAAATGAGTAGATACTTAGCTTATGTCAGTTAATATTCATTTCCAAAAAGAATTATATGTCGCTTATATACAGCACAAATACAAAAATAATTGAATAAAATAGAGCAGGGGCCATAGTCTGAAGGAATAAATAAACAAAGAAATAAGAAGACTCCATACAGTTTTGTTAATGGAGACTACAGCCTTCCAGGGGCCAAAGCAACATATACCACCCTCTTTCTCCAAGAACAGATCCTACCTTAGTTTCTTAGTGAAAACAAAGTGTTCTCAGGATGAAAGAATTCCAATGGGACATTCTATAGAAGAAGTTGTGTCAAAGCAGTGTCTCTAGAATCAGCTTCACAGAAAGGCCTGAAGCAGATAGATATCAAATAGTTGCTTCTTGGAGCAGCCTTATGTGAAAGATAAAGGCCTAATCATAAACTGTAATTCTGTGGCAGTGGCTCAGCACAGGAGTCAAATAATGTGGCTCAGGTGTTTTGGTTCTCTGTGGTGGTCTACCCCAATGGTTCTCCAAGCATTAGCATCACCTGAGAAGTTATTAAAAATGTAAATTCTCAGGCCCCACCCCAGAGTCAGAAACTTTGGGAGAGGAGCCCTGGAAATCCGTGTTTAACAAGTCCTCCAGGTGCTGTGGATGCTTGCTGAAGTGTGAGAATCACTATTCTAACCTGACTCAAGTGCAGGTAGGACATGAAATATGTCAGAGAAGTGATAGCAGTAGTAGATTGAATTTTCAGACCCTATAATTCTGGCCATCTTCTATGGACAAAGAAAATCACCCTAAAAAAAAGGTGTCCTACTCTAAGGAATATGGCTACTCAATTTTCCTACCAAAATATTAGCTGCAAAACACACATCTGAAAGTTTATTGGTCAAATGAGCCTTTTAAGTACAATTATGATATTGATCACTTAAAGATTAGAATGTTTGCCAACAATAATGATTTTATATTATAGTTAAAATTAGATCTTTCCTCCCCACCCCATAAATGTGAGCTGCACATAGTAACTTCCTTCCAAAGAATACAATATGGAAATGAGGGAGAAAGAGCAACTTTACAATGGAGAAACAAAAATGGCGCTTTACCTTTGTGGTTTTCTCCCCAAGAACCCCAAACTCTTGACTATCCATGAGAAAAACATCAGACAAAACTCAACTGAGGGACATAATACAAAATACCTGACCAGTATTCCTCAAAACTGTTAAGGTCATCAAAAACAAGGAAAGTTTGAGAAACTATCACAGTCCAGAACAGCAGTCTCCAACCTTTTTGGCACCAGGGACCGATTTCATGGAAGATAATTTTTCCACAGACCAGAAGGTGGGGGGATGGTTTGGGGATGATTCAAGCGCATTACATTTATTGTGCGCTTTATTTTTATTATTATTACATTGTAATATATGAAATAATTATACAACTCACCATAATGCAGAATCAGATGCCACCAGATGCGGCTTTACAATTGAAGTACATGAACTCACTTGCCACTATAAAGCCTGCCACCAAATGCAGCTTAATTGTCTTTTGCCACTCACTGATAGGGTTTTGATATGAGTCTGCAAGCAATTGATTATGGTCTACATGCAGTCAAACCCCTCTGCTAATGTTAATCTGTATTTGCAGTTGGTCTCCAATACTAGTAGCATCAGCACCTCAGGTCCACCTCAGATCATCAAGCATTAGATTCTCATAGGAGCACGAACCTTAATGTGAACTGCACATGCGTGGGATCTAGGTTGCACACTCCTATGAAACTCTAATGCCTGATGATCTGAGGTGAACCCGAGGCGGTGATGCTACTAGCGCTGGGGAGCAGCTGCAAATACAGATGAAGCTTCACTGCTTGCCGCTCACCTCCTGCTGTGCAGCCCGGTTCCTAACAGGCTGATACCGGTCCAGAGACCCAGAGGTCCGGGAGCTCTGGTCTAGAAGAGCCTAAGGAGAATAATGACTAAATGTAATGCAGTATGTTGGATGGGATTTTGGAACAGAAAAAGGATGTTAGATAATTTTTTAAAAAAATTAAGGAAATTTGAATAAAGTATGGACTTTAGTTAATACTAACATATCCATACCAGTTCATCAGATGTGAAAAAATGTACCACATCAATGCAAGATGTTACAATAGGGGAAACTGGTGTGGGATATATGACTATCATTGCAAATTTTCTCTAAATCTAAAACTATTCTAAAATTTAAAGCGTATTTTAAAAATTCAGTCTTTCTTCCTGATAACAAGCAGATATCCAAACCATTTGCATGTCTTCTCCTTATTAATGAACCTATGGGAAAATACATGTTTCAAAAAAAGAAATTGATTATTCTTTCTACAAATTTTGAAGCATTCTTATTGTTTTAAAAGCTTCTATACTTTCTAATTTGCACTGTTCTTGTCCCTAAAAATATTACACAAAGGAACTATAAAGTTTTCATATTTCTTTCCCTTCTTCTCTCTAGCTGGACATGTGTCTTCGCTTTTCCCTATTTGAATAACTGACTGCTTGTTTTCCCACATCTGATTAAGTGAACAATATTGTGTTTCAATTAATTGTATCTTAAATCTGAATATTCAATTTCCTTATCCTGGATCCTTTTACTTAATGAACCTAAATGATTCTATTAAGCATGAGGCACTCAGCTTCCTTTTAATTATCTTGAGAACTCTGGAGAAGAATTGGGACCATTTTGTTCCAACTGACCTTTGACTAAGGTGGAAAGTCATCTTCCATCAATTTTTGATACTTTATAGAGGCAGTCGTAAAAAGAAACAAAACAATCAAGAATTTCATAGTCATTTGGCAAAGAAGAATGTGAGTGGGGAATTCTATATAGTTTATTAAATAAGAAAAAAATAAAAACCATTTCTGCAGTGCTTGGCTCCAAATTAGTTTTTTCAAAGTCCATGGAAAAAACATATTCTAAAGTTATGAGGCAGATTTAAGGCACGGAAGTACTGCTATAAGTATAAATCTGGGAGATTGTTATCATAGCACAACTAGTGAAAAAAATTGAATCAACTTTAAGTGTTTATCCCACCACTACAGACAAAACGAGATAAGTCAAAATAAACCAACTGCTTCCTTTCATCCAATAAAAGACATTGCTAAGGTTCACAAATTCATATTTTTCTGAAGAGTGGCATAATTTTAGAGCTCTGGTAAGTTCTCTGAGTATCCACCTGGCAGATGAGTTAAGTTTTAAATATTACACTCCAGTGGAAAGATTATTGGACTGATTTCAGAGACCTAGCTCTACCACTAAGTAGCTGGTGAATTTAGGCAAATCCCTTAATGAACAGGAGTTTGTTTTCTCCTTCATAAAAAAATCATCGTACATCTGAACAGCTGCTCACAGTTTTTGTAAACTGTCATTTGTTCCTTATAATAAAGTAATAAAATTAATAGGACAAAGATTATCTTCCTTTCATAGATGAGAAAATATGGTTTAAAGAATTTATGTCTTTTGAGTTGGGTTATACAACTAGGAAGTGGAAAGCAAGAACTCGTCCTCAGGTTTTCTGACCAGTTTTCCACTCTTTACACATCACCACAAAGCTATCTGGAGATGCCTTTCAGCTCTAAAATTTCATTACCCTGTAACTAAGAAATAGCTTTGAAACTTCAAATTCATAATCTTCCCTCTCCAGATAAATAAATATGAATGTTCCTACATCTCCACCAAAAAAGTCAATATGTTTTTCCAGTTCAAAATGAGAAAAAAGATTGGAGATTTTAAAAGCATAAGAATCAATCACAATTTTAGCATCTTTCATAGATTTAAAAGGCTTTGCCTGTTTTTTAAAAAAGTGGGGCAATTCTTCAACAAAAAAAAAACCATAGGGATTCTTAATAAATCTGCTATCTAATCTCAGACAATATATTATCACAAAACAATATAAGTCAAAGGGTCCATGGTTTTGTTTTGTTCCTCAGTCTAAATTGTGGTAGATGATAAATAACAAGTTCTTAGAGAAAGTTATAGCAATGAAGAACAAATAAGTAGGTGTTTTCCCCATAAATCATAGTTAAAAACTATAGTAGACCATATTCTCCTGAATTTGGATTTTCAACTGTGAAATGAAAATCTAAGCAATGATAATTAGATTATGAAAAGTGAAAGATATCTTGGTAAAATTCTAACATTGCCATTCCTCTGTATAATTATCAATTTCACAATCAGTGATTTCAATTTATATTTAGGGGTAATTTAAAGAAGAATTCAAAATATTATCTCAAAAATTACAAAGAGAAACAGACTGGCCTTTAAAATACTAGATTTATCTCAGTATTTTGAAGAGATACCTGCATTCCCATGTTCATTGCAGCATTGTTCACAAGAGCCAAGCTATGGAAACAACCTAAGTGTCCATCAATGGGTGGATTAGTTTCCTGGGTGAAATCTGAAACTAGTCCCCATACACACAGGGCAAGGAGAAACCACAAAAAGAAGCAGACCACCCCAGATCAGTGAGTGGCAGGTTTAATAAACAAGAGAACTTACATACAAGGTTTGTCTTGGGCGCTGCAAGGCAAGTGGATCTCCACACCTGCCAGCCAGAATTTTAAAGCTTATATACAGGCCGTAACAGAGTTCAGTCACATATTCAGCCCAGACAGTCTCAACAATACATTGCTCTCTCAAGGTCGTATCCTTGAAAATGCTCTGGATATGGGAGCAGTAGGAGGAAATTTCCAAGAACGGGGGGTGGAGGGGAGGTGAGGAGCCTCCAATTGCCTGGGGCCTGCTTAAGGGCCAATCTGCAGTCACATCTCCTTGCTGACCTCCTCTAACAAGAAACAACAGAATACTTGAAAATTAAAATACCATGACCACTTTTAAAAAGCTCAATGGATAGGCTGAGGTCTTAATAAAAAGCAGGTAAATCCAATCAAGGGGTTCTCCTGGAGTACAATATGGAAGAATGAAGCTGAAAAGTGTGAGACAAAAACCAAAAGGCTTAAAGGGTAGATTCCGTGATTCCAACATCATATTAACATGAGTTTTAGAGGGAGAGAATGGAGAAAATGGAGCTGAGAAAGAATCATCAAGAAATAAAAAAGAAAATGTTCACTGCACTGAGGAAAGATGACTCTTCAGGTTGTAAAGTCCACCAAATGTCCTGTGGTAATCTTGAAGGATATCAACATATACAAGTACTGGTAAGATTTCTGAAAACCAATAAAAGCTTCCTGAGAGGTAAACCAAGTTAGTGACCAAGAAATGAGAGTTGGATTAACATCATAGTTCTTGTCCATAACATTGGATGCTTAAATAAAAAATAGGTCTCTAAATTCTATGAAAACATTGCTCGTGGAATATAAATTGATACACCCTCTATAGCTAGCAACCTGTCAATGACCATTGAAATTAAGAATCCACATACTCTTTGACCATGCAGCTGTGTTCCTGGGAATTTCTCCTGTAGGCAAATTTGTGCAGGTACAAAACGACAAACATAGAAGCAAACAGATTGGGCTAACCAGAGAAGGCTCCAACAAACCTCAGCAAGTTATCTTCTCCACCTAATAACCACTCCTAGCCCTCTCCCTCTATAATTTCCTTCATTTCCTCAGAGGTCCAACAGGCTGACTGCAACACTATTTCTTCTTCCTCTTACCCATCTACATTTATGTACATTGACAAGCAATATAATGATATATTTTAGTATATTTGGAATATTTTTATATATGCCAAAATATTCCTCATTCAAAGGTAACTAGCACTGCCACAGAGTATCAAATGGGAAGATTCCAGAAGCTAAGTTTTTCTCATATTGAAGAAAGATGTTTTTTTTTCTCTCTAAATGTATAATTTTCTTAAAGAATCTTACTAATACAATTGGTTACAGGTTTCCCTAGAAGTATAAGATACAACTAAGGGTGGCGAATTCGAAAGGAGAAAAGAGCACAAATATAAGACAAGAAAAGAGATAAAGAAGAGACTTTGAAAATTAAGTCTACAAACTATAAGTTGCCTGGAAAGAGTAGGAGGGTCTCCTCTATGAGCTCAGCGTGGGTCTGTTTTAAGCTAATTCAAAACCTTTCCAAATGAGCTTATTAGATTCTAATTTGGTGGCTCAGAACCTAATAAGAATTCAGATCAAACTGTTCTTTCTCAAAGAGACAGCATTGTCAAAGAGCCAAAATTGGAGTGGGTGTTTGGGGGATTGAGTTATACAGTTTTCACATTATGATTCACCTCTCCACCAGCAAACCCTTCCCCCATCTCAACAGCATCTATCATACATTTTTATTCAAATTCCTCTCCACTAAGGACAACCAGAAGCTGAAGAGATGCTCCTACAGAAGTGACCTCCACAAAAATAAAAGTCAATAACACAGAGGATGTCAGAAGCACAAAATGATGAGGACAAAGAAAAAAGTAAAAAAAGAAAAAAAAAGAAAAACTGTGTAAGGCAGTAGAAAAGGAAACAATCACAGACCAGAATGAAAAATTAGGGCAATTATCTGGATAATTCAGCCTCAAAACATGCTTCCTGATGATTGACATAAATGTATTTCCTTCCCTGGGCTCCATTTTTACAATAGGTGGAACACTGGAGCTGCAACAATTGGCTTTCTATTTACAGTAAGTTTAAAGGAAATATACCTTATTTGCTCTTGCTTTAAACTTTGTATCTGGTGCAAAGGAATGTTTTATAAATATGATGCTACCTGACAGTTTGGCTTAGAAGGAAAATAAAATTATTTCTTGCCTGGATTATTTCTTGCCTAGCTTGTCCGAATATCAAATATTGGTCCCAATTCTTCACTTTAGTAGACTTCTAGAATTGGATTAACAGGAATTATTGATTTAGAGCAAACTCATGAATCATAATAACTGGGCTAGGACCTACACCTATTTACCATTTCATCTGTATTTCCAGTTCACACACATACGCACACAATCACAAGCACACAGTCTCCTGTTCAGATTAGAGAAATACTCTTTGGAAAAGAGTATTCATATTTAGCAATCTTTAGAATTCTCTCCAATACATCTACAATATTGGTGAATCATAATCCTACTTAGCAAAATGAAGTAGGGAAAAAGGAACCAGTATTTGTTAAGCACCTAACTTGTACCATGCTCTATGTTGCATGTTACTTTCTTCATTTCATTAAATCTTTATATAATCCTTGTGAGGAAGGGATTATGAGATGAGAAAACTGAGGAGGTTTAGAAAGTCCCATCGCCTTTCCCAAAGTCAAACAGCTAATAAGTGGCAGGGCCAAGAGACCAAACTAAGATTCATCTGGTTCTGAAATTGAACCCACTGACACACCAAGAAATTAAAGGACATAAACATGTACAGGTCTCAAGGGAATATACAATGAAGAAGAAAAAAAAAAAACTGCCCAAATATGATGAGAAAACTTAAGTTTTCTGTTTGAGCCAAATGACACCCTGGCATCTGCAGCAATATGAGTATGAAAAAAAAATGTCCTTTCTTTTAGGAACTCTAAGACGTACAAACTCCAGTAAACCACTGGCGATCTCAAATTTAAAATGAATAGTTTCAACTCTTCCTAAGAGATACCAAATACATATGACATGTAATAACTCGCTATTGCCCCAAAGCACAAATTTGAACTTCATGTACCACGAGGTTGATATGTAGAAGTGGGTCACTGAGTGAATTTAGTCTATTGCCTAGTATTCTCTCCCAAATTGTTTTTTTGTTTGTTTTTTTTTTTGTTTTTGTTTTACTTATTGCAATGTTCACTGTCTATTGAGGAGAAGCAGGTGATATGGTAGTTATTCATGACCATCGAGGGCATTCTAGATGAGAAGGGAGAAGCCCGCTGAAAGGGAAGGCTCACCACCTGTATTGGTGATAAAGAAAAACTTGGTTAGCTACCATCAGAGAGAACCCTGGGCATTTCCTAGATCTTAGCACTTACAGGACACAGCTGCTAAAATGAAAGACTCACCATATATTGCACATATCAAGTTCAATATTTGGGGTTCATGGTGAATCAATATGACATTTCAGTTCCCAGAGTTACTTACTACAATAAATTAAAGCGGGAATCAGCATACGATGTTGTGCTACACTGACTTCTGCTCATTTCGCGTTTACTACCATGATACTTACCATCCACTGATTGCTGACCTGTATCATGACTATTGTTGTGTTGGGAAACGTTACCAGTGCCTGCTAGCAGGAATGATTTCTCCTTTAGTTGCCAAAATTGGCGAGCACTTTGGGATCCATACTGATGAAACAAACACGATTATCCAGCTCATACTAAATATTTGCTATGGGCTTGGCACTCCAAGAGAATATACCTTGAGTACAGTAATGGGAAGATGAGAAAGAGAAAAAATATTCTTCTTTACTCATCCTAACATTAATTGTTCTACTCCAGAATGAATAACGGATGGAAGGTTGAATGTAAAAACTTAATTTCAATAGCTAGAGGTCAAGACAAACTTCTAAATTATTATTCCTGCAGATTATTCAAAAGCTGCCTTCATGTATATGGATACAGTTGCCTTCTTGAACCAAAAGAAGACAAAATGTTAGAAATATAAAGATTGTGACAGTCTTGAAGTCTCTGGAACTCACCTAACATCATTTCATCATAACCTGAATCAAAATGGGAGGGATGACAATGATCCCAGAAAGGAATCTCTACCTATCTCCGTCCTTTGTTTCCTTCCTTCCTTCCTTCCTTCCCTTCCTTCCTTCCACGCTTCACTTCCTTCCTTCCCTTCCCTTCCCTTCCCTTCCCTTCTTCCTCCCTCTTCATTCCCCATAAGGTGCTCATATAGACACTTCTACTATAGGTATAAGACTTTAGTACTGGAAGAGACCTTAGAAATCACTTGACCAAAGCCCTCCTAAGTCCTTGCCCAACTTCAGTTAGCTAGTTGCTTATGCGACTATGGCACAAATGTTAATCTCTTCATTCCCAGCTAAATGTTGTCAGCACAGAGAAATATAGAAAGTAGCAAATGACATGAAGTCAAAAGGAAACATAATAAAGACGATGATCTGCCAAAATAGTTTAGATCCACCAGCCATGATTTGCTTTTTAATAGTATATATGTGATTCAGAGAAATTATAACCATAAATTTAATGACAAATACCAAGTAAATTTAAATCTAAAATATGGATTTACAATAAAGAAAATATTCAAAGCAAGCTTATTGAAGAATGCTATTTTGCTACTCTTCCTTACATATGATAATGAAAAAAGGCAGATAAATTTCACTTTCTCCTGCTAATTTTTAATTAACACCTGATACCTCTCTATCTTGAGTTCTGATTCCAATTCTATGTTTCTGATTTAAAAAAATCGTATTTAAATTAGAAAAAGAAATAGCACTGCCCTACTCCTTACTCTTGTGGTTAACTAGCTTCACAAAGAAATGGGGAATTGTCTTTTTGTCAAATACTGTATAAGCTCTTTAGCTATAATTCATAAAACAATGCATCTAGATTGGCATTATGGTATATTAAATACAGAATCAGCTTGGTAGTCCTCTTTTCATTGTCAAGTAAGAAATTGTGAAGATAAATGAACACTGGGAATTTTAAGATCTGGAATGTGATGCCAGCTGGTGCATGGAAGAAATGAATTCAGTCAGGCTACCTGATGTTTCCTGCTGCTGCCTGGAGCAGGGCAGTCTGCAAGGTTGCAAGAAGACCCAATTTGTCCTTGTCTCTCTTTCATGGTTTAAGTGCCAGGGGGAGAAAAAGATCTCTTTATCTCTGTTTAAAGAAAGAAAATATAGATAAGCTGAAGGAAACTTTATAGAAAGCCTAATATACTGGATTTTGGAGACTGCAGCAGAATTTCGATAATTGATTTTAGCAATTGTGGTTTAACAGATAGGAAAGCTGATATTGTACAATGGCTAGTTTCTAAAAATACAGTTGCATTTTTTAAACCAGCCTCGTGTTTTTAACCCTCTGGTTTTCACTTGATAAAAGCTATAGTTCAACAAAATAAAAAACTACAATTTCAGAAATTTGAATGAACTACTTACTGCACTGTTCTACTAAACATTTTAATTCATTTTACATCTTTTTCACAGTACCTCCAACATTCATTTGTATGAGAAATACTTATTAACTATGTGCTCTACAGCGAGTTCTGTGCTAAATGCTGAATATACAAAGTTAAGTAACACATACTTCCTCCTTCAACGGCCTTAAGTTTCCAAGGCATAAATGTGCTTGAAAACCAAACCATAAATATCAGTCTGCCCTTTTACAAAATCATCTGGTGATAGTAGAAAAATATGTAATGATCATACTAGTCCCTGAACTTCAAGAATGGTGTGAAGTAGAGATACTATTGGATCAAAGATAGAAACTAGTAAGATCTCTTAGTCCCTTCACCATCCACTCCCAAATACTTATCACTTTCCAGAATCTTCAGAATCCTTCTCACCCTTTAATATGCAATGATTATCATTTGAAGTTTATCATATGTTCTCGTTTATTGTTGGAAATCTGTATAATGTCACCTTCTAAATTCCAGTGTAATCTATTAGGCCGAACCATATGAAATTGTCACTAATCTTTTAGCAAAAAATTAACAATTTCAAATGGTTCGATATAATAAATGCTGTATTTTTCTGCTGCAGAGTTCCTAGAATATGACACACATAATGGATATTCAATTCTATTTGATACAATTTTCTTTACCAGCCTCATTTGTAAGCTGGACAAGGAACTGAGCAGACAATAATTCATTAGTACAGAGGTAACAGTTTCTCTGCAGCTTTAAATCCCTTCAGTTCTCATTATAATTTTGATTTGGTGGTCACATTAGCACTTCCACACTGAAAAGACTATTTCCTGCCTTAGTTAGGATAAGCTAGCCCTTTTGGCTATGGTGTTTCAGTCGTAGTCTTCCAGTAAAATGAGTAGGTTTTGTATTAGTTTCTCAGGAACTGCTGTAACAAGATACCACAAACTATCTTTAAAACAACAGAGATTTATCTTCCCACAGTTCTGGAACCTAGAAGTCCAAAATCAAGGTATCAGCAGAGCCATGCTTCCTCTGAGACTTCAGATAGAATTCTTTCTTGCCTCTTCCTAGCTTCAGGTAGTGTCTGTCAATCCTTGGTGATCCTTGACTTTCAGCAGCAGCACTTCAATTTCTACCTCCACTGTCACATAACATTCTCCACTCAAGTGTCTGTGCTTGTGTCTCTTCTCTTCTTATAAGGACAGCAGTCATATTGGATTAAGGATCCACCATACTCTAGTATGACCTCATCTTAACTAATTACATCTGCAGTGACCCTATTTCTAAATAAGGTCACATTTTGAAGTGCTGGGGGTTACAGATTCAACATCTTTGGGGGGGCACAATTCAATCTATAACAGGTTTATTCTTGAAAGTTACAGTTTATCTAAAATGAAGAAAAGTATACTTTTATGCAACTTATCTTTAAATAACCGAACTTTTAAAAATTATATAAAGTGAAGTAAGTATTTAAAGTAAGTAAGTATGCAGGCATTATTCAGTAGCCTTCTGACTATTATTAAGTTATTCTCGTCCAGAAATGTATTCACAGAGTCAGTTAAAATGTCCTCTTGCAACTTACATAGTAAGGAATTCAACCCAACCTTTGAACATATACAGGCTCCAGACACTCAGAACCTGAGATGACAGTTGCTACAACCCCTCTTCTGAATTCATCAGTTTTTACTTCCCTGTAACTGTTATTACTTGCCCTCTGCAAATAAATGGAGAAAAGACATTATTTTACCTTTTAACCTTTCCTATACATTCATGTTTCTATAATTTCCCTAATGTTTTCAAACACATGCTAACTGAATTTTCCACTATTTATCTACTCAGATCTCACTCTAAGGCCTCTTCTTCTCTGCTTTATACTTGTCATTAATCTATCTTGCTCTCTTTTCTCACCTTACCCAACTCACTACATTGTTTCTACAATCCCTTTATACTATGTACCAAAAAGAATGTTATCTAATTGAGATAAAACTTTTAATATTCATAAAGAGAAGGCTATGTTTTCACATAAACTCAATCGAGAGAATTAGTCCTAAAATTATGTACTGAAATACAAACTTGATAGGTACAACTATATTAACTACAGCATTACATCTCATAATCAATCATTATTTTCAATCAGTCACTTAACGAAAATTACCCACAATAGGTGAACAAATATATTTTAAAAATTCAATAGAATATTAAATATCTATTAAAATAATAATTATCAAAGCTATTTAACAATAAACATGCATATTTAATATTAATAAAAATCTATCATGAAAATTTCTCTGATTTTATTAAAGCTTTGAAAATATTGTTTAGAAAGGAATAGTGATACTAATCGATTATAGAAATAATAGAAAAATATATTTAAATTTGTGGTAAATTTTAAAGGTAGCTAATAGAAGAGCACAAATAGCATATATAGTTATCAAACCACTAGAGATAAAAATTGAAACAAAGAGAATCTAATAAGTAAAACAAAAGACTGCAAAAGAAAAGAGAAATTGTGGGTAAGAGAAAACATAAAATCAGATGGTCAGAATGCATCTAAGATGTCAGGAAAAATAATAAATGTAAACATGGTTAAATAACCATGTGGAAAGACAGAGTCTCAGATAGGGCAAATACACAAATAAAATAAATTCCAGACATGTGCTGTTTACAAAAGACATTCTTAAAATGAAAAATAATACTTTCAAATAAAAGAATAAAAAATGATTCCCCAGCCAATGTTAGCTAAATGAAAAGTAGAGTAGAATTCAAGGTAAACATGAAAATGGACAAAAATTATATTTATTTTATATTGATGAATAGTACAATACAACAAGAAAGTATAATAATCACAAACTTTTTGTGCATGTAACAACATAGCTTCAAAATATTTAAACGAGAACTACTTACAAAGCGAACAAACAAAAAAAAGGATAAATTATGAGTCATGAATTGCAGTGGAACAATCTAGCCACTGTTCTCAGAAATTCAGTTTACAAATTAAGTCAGAAGAGTGAGTTGATGAACGATGGAACTGCATATACCAGATATCTTAAAATATTGTTGATGCCCAACTATTAGAAAAAATACCATCTTTTTAAATATTTATGAAAATATTTACAAATGACTGTTATGCCATATGGAAATTTTCAAAAAATTTAAATAAGAACACTAGGACCAAATTTTCTGACAAGAGTGGAAAGATAAAAAATTTTAATAATTAAAAAAATTTAAAAATCTTTCTATAAGTTCCAGCACATGTATAGATTCTTTATAACAAAAAAGTCAATTTTACTTTATGCTATTTTACTAAAAGTTAGATTTAAAAAATACTCTTCTTGTGTTAAGGTGCATTGAAAAGCTACAGTCTAAAATCCTCTAGAAATGACTGATAATCAGAGTACTACCTACCAAAAACATTGCATTGTAGGCCAAGTGATACAACAGAAGAAAATTTATGGCCTTAAAGCATATATTAGAATAATAAAAACCTTGAAAAATAACATTACCCCAACATACTAAAAAAATCCTCCCCAAATATATGAGATATTATAACAATAAAAGTTAAATTTCTCTTTATAAAAAATCAAAACAAAATCATAAGGATATAGATGACCTGAGCAACACTGTCCACCAACTTGATCAGATTGGCTTTGACAGGACATTCCACCTCAAAACAGCAGAATACATTCTTTTCAAATGTATATGGAACATTCACCAAGATAGGCTATCTTCTGGGCCATAAAACAAATCTTAACGAATTTAAAAGGACTGAAATCATACTAAGTATATTCTCTGAAAAAATAATAGAATTAAGCTATTTATAGAATATAGATCATATACATATATTTCCTACTGATTTCTTTTAAAAAACATTAAAATGACAGTAAATAATCTTTAAAAAATATTCATAGATTTCCCAAACACTAATTCGAAAATATATATGCACCCCTATGTTCATTGCAGCATTATGTACAATAGCCAAGATATGAAAGCAACCTAAGTGTCCATCGATAGACAATTGGATAAAAAAGATGTGGTACATAAAGACAATGGAATATTACTCAGCCATAAAAATAGAATGAAATCTTACCATTTGCAACAACATGGATGGACTTAGAGGATAATATGCTAAGTGAAATAAGTCAAATAGAGAAAGGCAAATACCATATGATCTCACTTATACGTGGAATCTAAAGAATAAAATTTAAAAACAAAGAAAACAGAAACAAACTCGCAGATACAGAGAACAAACAGATGATTGCCAAACGGGAGGGTTTGGGCAGCTGGGTGAAAAAGGTGAAGGGATTAAGAAGTACATATTGGTAGTTAAAGCCAGTCACGGGGATATGAAGTACAGCATAGAGAATATAGTCAGTAATATGGTAATAACTATGTATGATGCCAGATGGGTACTAGACTTATTGAGGGGATTGCTTTGTAAATGATATAAATCTCTAACCACTATGCTGTACACCTGAAATTAATATGAAATAATATTGAATGTTAACTGAAATTGAAAAATTTTAAAAAGTGAAAAGACAAAATAAATGGTAATAGATTTCCAAGGATACAGAGAATAGGAAAAGAGCAAACAGAAACATAATTTTGGAAGCTGAAAAGCAAATGAACACATGGTTGCCTATGTACCAGAATTGAAAAAGCTGAATCCTATGCTAGCAAAGGAGAAAGCCAAGGAGGAATTTAATTTATACCACAGATCCCCCAAAATGCTTCAGAATTTGTTGTTCCCATTACCTCTGAAGTGGGGTAATAATATGGCTAAAACAAGAAGATAAAATCATTATCCAGCAAGAGAAAAAGAGCTCCTCTATCATTCCATGCAACCAGGTAAACTCCCTCGCCTACCCAGAAGGAGACTGGAGGTGATTCTCTGGAGGTGGAAAATTACAAACTCTGCTGACTGTGGATATCAGGTACAGTATAGAGAAGGGTACCATACTGAAAGTGTGGTGTAAAGTGAAAGTTTCCATGCTGAATGTAAAGACTTCCAACTTTCTTCCTCTACTTAGCTCTCAAAATATGGCAGCCAGGCTTATATCCTGCAGGCAGGGAACTAGAAGAATATTTTTCTAGGACCTCTGACCAGTCAAAAAGAAACACACTAAAAACACTGACATTGTGAAGTTTCTCTACAAAAGGGTCTGGCCAGAAGCTATAGTCATCGAGTCTCAGATATCTGCAAAGAAGTCCTCCATGAGTATTTTAGTGCCCAACCATTATGTACAACTGATATTAGAGGTCACATACAGAGAGAGAGAAAGAGAGAGAGGGAGAAGAGGGAGGGATAAACAAAAGCAAGTTGTAAGAAATAGATTATACGAAGGAAAAAACTTTAAGAAAAAAATCACCTCATAGAAAAATGAAATATCGCATCTACAAAAGAAGAGAAGGATTTTTTTAAAAAAGAATATTTTGAGAATTAAAAAAGAGCTCTCAGAAATAAAAAAAATGATAGCTGTTTTTAAAATCTTAATAAGAGGGACAATAATTGTTGACGATATCTCCCATAAATCACAGCAAAAGGACAAAGATACAGAAAAGAGGAAATAAAATAAAATCATAAGACTCTTCCAAAAGGTCTGACATTCTAATAAAAGGAGTTCCAGAAAGAGAAGAGAACATGAAAAGGAAGAAATTATCAAACACATTATTCAAAAAGATTTCCTACAACTGAAAGTCATGAGTTTCCAGATTGAAAGGGCCTACCAATCGATAAAAATAGATCCTCTTCACATCACATCATCAAGAAATCTCAGAACATTGAACAAAGAGAAGTTACTTAGAGCTTTCAGAAAGAGAGAAAAACAGGTCTCATAAAGTATCAGAATGACATCAGAACTCTCAGTGGCATCACTTGAATTTAGAGGACAATGAGGCATTTCCTTTTAAAATTCTGAAGAAAAATGATCTTCAACCAACATTTTTAGAGCCAGCTAAACTATTACAATAAACTAATTTCTACACATTCACCTTCTATGAAAATTCACCTCTTCTCTCTCTGGAAGTTATTGAGAGAGGTACTCTACCATAATGAGGTAGTAAACCAACAGGGAGGAAGACATAGGATCCAAGAAACCAGGCATGAACACAAAAGAGGAGAAAGGAACTCCCAGGAGGATGCTGGAGTAAGATTCTGAGATGACTACTTGAAACATCATAGAAAGCAACTAGGCAAGGCAAGTACTGTTCTGAAGGCATCGGGAGTGATTTTTTCAAGATGACATGGACTCTATTTGACGAACATAAATATATTGAGAGAAATTTGGGGTTCAATTAGGGATAAGAACATAAAAAAATGAAGCAAATATGAAAACAAGATAATTATTATTTCCAAGGAAAATTAAAAGGTTTTGTAGAAAAAATAATTAAACAGAGTAATCAGCTGTGAATAACATTTTCTTGGTTCTAAACCTTGGCCAAACATTAGAATCATCTAAGGAGCTTGTAAAACTACAGATGCTCAAACCAAACCTGTATCAATTAAATCGAAAATAGCCATTAGTATTTTTTTTAAGCTCTCAAGTGATTTAAATGGGTAGCCAATACATAAACCACTGACTTACTCATAATAAGATAAATTCTGAATATTGATGTAAGCAAAACTACAATAAATCGGGAGGATGGTCAGAAAGTTGGGGGATGGTAGGGATGGGGAGTGGTTAAACAGAAAGTTTAATTCTCCATCTTATGTGATAAGAAGTCAGTTGATAATGCTTGAAACTGAGATGTCAGGAAGTAGCCATATAAGCATGTTATATAGAGATGTGAAGATAAACACCAAATGAATCATGTAAAATACTTGAGAGTGAGAAATAAGAGAGGTGGGACTCCATGTCTCTTATAGCATGCATTATACAACTGCTTGACTCTTTAAATTAGCACATGTGTGACTTTGACAAAAAAAAACTAAATTTAAAATTATAAATAAAAGTTAAAATAATGTAGAAAATAACCACAAAAAGGAAACAAACTAAATCCAGTTTTTTGAAAAGCTAATTAAGTAACAAAAATGTTAACTAAGAAAAAGAGAAGAGAAACCACACATGCACACACACACTTGAACTATGAAATGGGACGTAACTAGTGATAGAAGTAATACTAAATAAGATAGTAAGAAAAAAACATGTATCACTTTATACTTAATAAATTTAAAGGCCAGATGACCTGATTTTCTAAGTTATGCAAGTTAGTTACCAAAATAGACTTAAGAAGATGTAAAAAACATGACTAGACTGATAACCATGAAAGAAATTTAAAAACCTACCATGACAAAAGTTGGCAGGCATAGCTTTATACAGGAAATATTCCTGTATTGTACATAAACGGTTCCAGATCATAGGAAAATAAGAAAGTCTTCTAAAATTATACTAAGATCTTGGTTTCATTCTTTTACCAAAGCAGACAAAAAAACTTTTAAATAAAGCCATATAACACTATGATTTATAAGTATAGATGAAAAATTCTAAATATTAGCAAATTGAGTCTGCCTGTGATTAAAGTAATATATTATGATCAAGTAATTAAAATGGAAATAATTTTTACCCTTTTGACCCATCAAATTAGCAAAATATTAAAAGATTTTTGATATTCAGTGTTGACAGTGATGTGGGGAAATAGAACTCTCTTAACTACTGTTGAGAGCATAAACTTTATAGCTTTTTAAAAGATAAACTGACAATCTCTATCTCAATTTAACTAAACTAAAAATATCCTTCATCTCAGCAATTCTATATATATATATATATATATATATATATATATATATATATATATATATATTCTAAAAAAGTACTTGCATATTTGGACAAACATGTATATTCAAGGATGCTCCTTTCAACATTATTTATAAGAGTAGAAAATGATAAAACAATCAAAATGTCCATCTATAGAGGACTGGCTACCTATAATATGTTCCATCTATATTTTGAAATACTATGCAGTAGTTTTAAAAAATGAGATGGATTTCAATGTAAAGATATATCAAAACCATATTAAGTAAAGAAAACTCGTTGCTTATTGGTATAGTTTAAAATATATTTGTGTTTGTATGTGTACATATGTATATTAAATTACATTCAAAGAATTAAATAGATGAATATTAGGCCTTTAATAATGGTTAAGGATGACATAGTAAGGTTTGTGGGGTTTAAGCAGAGAGGGATAAGTGAAAGGCAGCTTTCATTTTTCACTTCTGTGTTTGAATTTTTACAATGAGAATGTATTCATGTAATTCTGTAATTAAAATTAACCAATTAAAATAGATCATGTATGCATGTGGACAGATCCCGAAAAAAACAATTTTTAAATGAAAACCATTTTATGTTTGTTTTTATTTGATTTAAGGTGGTGTGATATTAAGCATTTTAAAAATATATTCTAAGGTTTTATATGGAGCTGGGTTCATATGGCTTCTCCAATTCAGTGAAACATTTTCAACGTTACCAAAGGTCGCAAGATTTTGGAAACAAAAGTTTGAAGGGGATGACAAAAGAGCAAATCTTCTATTCCAAATGTGTTACTTTTTCACAATAAAGAAAAAGATAATTATAATATTGGAATATTTAAAATTTCAATATAACTATCTCCTCACTCAAAATTTGACACACCAATGAGACACTTTTGTGATATAAGGATATTTCTGGGCCCAAGCAAGCCTTTTCAAATAGGCAATTTACTGCATGATTAAAGAGAATTGCAATTGGTCCCATTTCCCCTAATAGCAAAAAAATCCTCTGATACATATAAAAAATTTAGAAATCAAATAATTGAGTGTGATATAAAATGATTTGTCTTTGAAGCAGCCTTAGAGAGTAATCAGTTTCATGGAATCAAATCTTGATTTTACTAACCTCAAAAATCTAAACTTCATATAGTAATTTAAATATCTACGATTCAGTTTTTGTCCTGTGGTCCTTAAAAAAGTAGTTAAATATGAAACTTTCGGGCACAATATAGTGATAAAGACATCTCTGTTTTCACCCTGTTTCCAACATGGTTATATTGTTCCCATTCATTTTTCCAGTTCCCTTAGAAGCAGGATGTTCAGGCCATGATTTATTTTAATGAAATTCAGAGAACAGAATTTCCACATAAAACACTGCCAATATACCTCTATACCTCTGACTTCAGGATCCCTGTTGCTCACCATAAATATTACTTGGTCACTCCATGATAACAAATTAGACAGCAAAAGCACTAAGAGCTGTACATTAATGCTTCACATTTTGCAGGCGCCAGGGGGCCATTTAAAGTACTGCAAGGGAAGGGGGAGCTCATGGGAATGAGTTGTGAGATTGCTTCCCTGCAGTCCTCCTCCTGTCACCAGCTCTGTCCTTAAGGAGATCACCAGCTCTGTCCTTAAGGCTCATCCAGCTCCAGGCTCTGAGATGAATGCTGACCTTAGTCTTCAGAAATTTAAGGTGCTATATAGGGTATAACCATGACTCAGCATCATCACCCTACACCTCTGGCTTTGTCTCATAGTGTGCCTAATTATAATCTGTGGGTTTTCTTCCATTTTCATAAGATCAAGCTTCTACCAGTATCCTTGATCTAGCAGCTAGGTCCATGAATCCCTGAGAATCTAAAGGCTAAGAAGACAGATCTTGGTTTGGATCTCAGCCCCATCACTTGCTAGCTCTGTTACTTTGGGCAGGCCTCTTACTTCCTCCAAACCCCAGTTTTATTATCTTAAAACTACAGAATAACAATTCCTACCATATAGAAAATGTAGTACAGTGTGTGACACATAGTAGATGCTGGATAAATGTTCATTCTCAACACTCACATCTTTCTTGCTGATTTTTCTTTGATAATCTCAGCAGTGTATCTGAACCTCTGAAATTGGAAATATATCGTGCTCCTCTTCCAAAATCTATAAGCCAGCCCTAGGGCTAAGCCTCTGCTCACACTGATACAAGTCAGCAACATCTGCCTACTCAAATCTCTGATTTTGCCCAACATTGATCTCTATGGGATCCTTGCTTCTTGAGAGGCACATAACTGATATTTTCTTCCCTTCTGATGTTCTCTCAGAACACTATGCTCCATCCTGGTTCAACAGCTCCACATCATGTGAACTTGGATTTGTAGCCCAGTTGCCTGCCCTAACACATTGGGTGATTCTACTGAGAACTATCTCTGAAATCATGCTGAGATTACTCACTGGGTATACTCAGGGAATGGCTTCTGACACATATATATCACAAGTGTTCCTCGCTTTCAAAACAGAAAAAAAAAAAACTAAAAACCAGTGATTGACTCCCCCCACCCAGATCCTTTCCTTCACTTTGACCTTGAGAGAAAGATTTGGAAGAGATGAGATTCCAGCTATCAAGCTGGTGGAAGAGAGTCGCTAAATGACTGTCCAGTTCCTATTATGCACCAGCATTATGCTAAGAACTCTATATTCATTATTCCTAATTCTCATAACACTGCAAGGTAGCATTGCCCCCATTTAACAGATGGGGAAACTGAAGCTCTATAAGTTTAAATAACGTTCCCAACTTCACACACCAGGGAGCAACAGAGCTAGAATGTAAACCTTTATTTTACTTCGAAGTCTATAAGGTTTCTTCAAAAAATGGTGGGTTCCTCTCCCACTATACCACAATTTCCCTCACTATACCATTACATGTAAATTAAAGGACTTCTTCAAAAATATTTTTTAAATGTTGAAATTCTCAGAGTAATTTACTTCTTTATCAGCAAAATCAGCCCATGAATCTGTACATATATTTCTTTTGTCTAAATAATACTAATAGCACTTATTCATTGTTTATTATGTATTTGGTGCTGATTTATGTATATTAACTAATTTAATCCTATGAGCTAGGTAATAGTAACATCCTTATTGTATTTCTGAATAAACCAAGAACAGAGAGGTTAACTAAATTGCCCAAGATCACACTGGCAGAGCTATGATCAGAATCCAGGCTATCGTATTGTGTAGCTACAGAGCCCAAGCTCTTATTACCATGTTTTATTGCCTCTCAACAATCAGAATAACTGTGCAAATTCTCCACTTAACTTTGCATGTATAAATAACTTAAGGATCTAATCAATGCCTTTGATATCTGAAGCTACCAAAAAACACTTATTGAAAAACAAAGAGTAGCATGTTGCTTGTGGATCATACTTTCTTATTATTCACAACACTTTGATATCTGGCTCTTTTTCTCCATAAAGATTGAAGATATGAAATTCTGCATGTTACTGTATAAATCACGCTTACTTGGAAAGGACACATTCAGGGAAAAGTAGAATCTCCAAGAAAATAATTTCTCCTTCCATAACAATAAATAATATAATTTTACTCCATTTAGGTAGCACTCTTTAGATTCTTATAGCAATATAGTATACCAAAATCAGAGTTTATCATCTAAAGCTTGCAGCAAAGTCATTTTTTAAAATTTATATACTTTATACTCAACAATCCCATATATTATAACTTTCTGGTGTGAACAACAATAATCAATAAGGCATTTAATTTCTAAAAATCAGGCTTGTTTTGTTTTTCTATTGTATGAGTCAGTGTCTGGCACATATAAAGTAAAATGAAGAAAATGAGCTTATAAATCACAGTAATCTCCCGGATAATCACTACTCATTTAGTGAAGGGACAATGTGCTCACTACATGAGGCATTCTTATAAAAGACACCAAGCTGCAATTAACGATCTATAGATCTCATTTGCTCTGAATTAGTAAGTGCTCTGATTCTAATAAATTCTCAATACCTAAGGACCTTATTCTGATTATTTTTATCTCATGCTCCTTGCCCACAGAGAAAGAAAAATGAAAACGATTTCTTCCCTAAATGCCAGCTGAGTGCATTCTTTTCTCCCTATTTCTCATATATCTATCCAAAAAAAATATTCCAACCAAAATGATGTCAGAACACATTTCAATTTTTAAAAAGGTTACAATATTCCTCCAAATCTCTTAACCAGAACATATAACTATTGCAAGGATACTGGATAAATTATATTTAAAAAAAAAAAAAAACTTCAGCTAATGAAAAAATCCTAAAATACCTTCTAAATTATATAGGAAAAATTAAACTGACTTAGCTTTATTTTGAAATATTTATATTATGCTATGAAATGTAAATTTTGATTTTTTAAATAAAATTATTACCTGTCTGCTCAATAATTCTATGTAAACCAAGATATGATTACCCAAAAGAGCCCACTGCTTGTGTAGAACACATAATGTAATACTTGTTTTATCATTTCTTTTCTCATAACAAAATAAATATAATTTTACTATTCCTGACAGCTATTAGGATTAATAAATGAAAAGAGGAAAAATCATCCGAGGACTCAGGTTTGAGAAACAGAAAAATGAACCTAAAATAGATTTCGGAATCCAAACACTCATTAAGTTAAATCCAAAAAACCCTCTAATCCGTTGCTAGGTTTTGTTTCGGTCAAGGGCCCAGAGATGAGGCACTCAGATTAGAATATTGCAAGCTGAGTTTAATAGTTAAATTTTGAAAAGAAAATGAGTTTAATGTTTATAAAGATTTGGGTAGGATAAAGTTCCCATCCTGAGAGTACCCCTCCTTCTCTTAAGCAAGGCTGAGAGAATTTTATGGCTGAGATAAGGTACAGGTCATCTTAGTTATGCAAAGTGTTACAGCCAATGTCTTTGAACCAGGAAAAACGGCCCCTCTCATCTCAAGTAAGCCCTCAGAGTAGAGTTGTCACTTTGAGAGGTGACTTAAAGACTCAGCTCGTGATAGAGTCTCTGGGTACGTAGATGATGATAATCTGTGCCCAGCATTGAGGGTTTCTTATCTAGCACATCACAGCACAGAACTGTGGAAGCTGGAGAGAATGGAATCATTTCACAGGAAGGTAACTTCGTCTCAGTCTGATAAAAGTCTGTCAATCCAAGAAGAGAGAAGGGCCACGATCAAATATCTAAGCCATGCTGAAGGGCAGAAAATCCATGTACGCCACATTAAAAGAACAGATGAGAAAATCATACCTCAAACATCAGGAAGGCTGCTTTGAAAGCTCTTTCCTCCAGGACTTGTGACATCAGAATACATTCTTTGCAGTACTCTAAAGGCAGTGGATCATTAAAGGTATTTCTGTTAGC
Organism: Pteropus medius; assembly: GCF_902729225.1. NCBI lineage: Eukaryota > Metazoa > Chordata > Mammalia > Chiroptera > Pteropodidae > Pteropus > Pteropus medius. The sequence continues at coordinate 566,934 of NW_024344432.1, forward strand.
ATAACCTACCAACTGCATTAGAAATACATCTGCCAAGCAAATCAAGAGAACATATTTTCGATGTTTGTGGTGAGAAGTGAACTAACACCACAGTAAAAGTAATTAAGGCTTTTGGCTATTTCGATCCCAAACAAAAGAGTACTTTTTCCTTGCCTTCTCAAGTACATTAGTTAAAACTATTTAATGTCGTCTTGATGATGAAATGTCTTCATTCTGAATATCAATTTCTGTGGTGTTATATTTTGTCCCTATTTTGGTTCTAAGAGTGTGCTAGTAAGTGTATGATCCTGACTTCCTCACTTTACACTTTTTCTTAATCATGAGTAGATGGACCTGGGGCTACCTTTAATCATGAGAGCTGAATCTGTATCTAGCTTTCGTCCTCTGAAGCTTATCATGATATTGCCAGCAAATGAGGGAATTAGACACACAATTGTCTCAATTTAATGAGACCCAAACAATATTATTAGATTCTTGATCTCCTTCTCTATTGTAGAGAGAGGTAGCAATATTACTGATTGGGAAAAGCACTAAACTAGGTAAAGGCCTCCAGATGTTGGAGTTCTAGATGGAAAACACAAGGCAGTTTTCCATCTCCTTTGAGATTTGTCTTGTCCCTTTAACATGGAAAATAAATGGTCACCTCCTACTGTTGCCATTTTTTCCTGTCTCCATCAGTCTTCCATTCACCTTTTAGTTTAGGTCTTTCATTTGCTGTCTTCAAAGGAAAATGCATTAAAAAACTTGTTAAGAATTGCATATTTAAATATATAAATATCTGAATAAGTGTTAGATGTTTATTATATTGTTTCATCTGTTTTCATTATTTATTTGTTTCCTCATATAAGGATTTTTTTTTCATTTCTTACCACCAGCACCATATTCTACAAAGATTTTGAAGTAATATACAGGAATCCATAAAGCAAAGTAAGACAAAAAAATAAAATTGAGAAAGACAGAAACACAATAATGAGACCAGGTAAAATATAAATTAGCATTGATGAATAAACCCCAGAGAGAAATTCAGGAGGCATATGTGCCAGCCATGGGAGACTACACTATAGTTTATAGTGCAGAGAAACCAACTTGAGCTTGAGCTCACTGGCAGCTAAAGAAAAAGAGGAACTGTGGTCTTCTACTCACTTATAATTCTCAGAATATTTTCTTATTGCCTTTAAATTTGGGGCCACTGAGAATACCAGAAATGTGACATCTGTTCCATATTAGAATCATACACTATCTGAGATGAAAGGGACTGAAGATCATCTAACCCAGTGAAAAATAAAGGGATCAAATGAGTTTTCAGTCCCACAAAGAATAGAAGAGACATTCTAGAACCTTGACATCTGGATGCCTTTACCTAGTTTAGTGCTTTTCCCAATCAGTAACATTGCTACCTTTCTCTACAGTAGAGAAGGAGATCAAGAATCTAATAATATTCTGTTTGAGTCTCATTAAATTGAGACAATTATGTGTTTAATTTCTTTGTTTACTGGCTATATCATGGTAAGCTTCAGAGGACAAAGGCTAGATATGGACTCAGCTTTCATGATTAAAGGTAGCCCCAGGTCCATCTACTCATGATTAAGAAAAAGTGTAAAGTGAGGAGGTAAGGGTCATACCTACACTTACTAGAGCTCTCTTAGAACCAAAATAAGGACAAAAGAGTTCCCAAGTCAGGCAAATATGTTACCTCCATACCCTAGTTCCTATTCTAGTTAGTTCTCTCTCCTCTCTCTCTTTGTCTCTCTTTCTCCTTCCCTCCTCCTCTCCTCCTCCCTCCCTCCCTTCTCCCTCTTTCTTCTCCTTCCCATTCTTCCCATTCACTGAATTCATCCTTCTGGTTATAAGGAATTATCAGAGAGTATTGAGACAAAAATTCCTAGAACTCATATGTGGCTACAAATGATTATTGTTCCCACCAGCCAAAGTAAACAGATTTCAGAGACTACAAGGACCATTCATCAAAAGGGTTATTCCTTGTGAGTGAAGCTAAATCAGCATCTATATTTACTCTTTAAAATGCTTAAAAACAAGCTTGGGAATGATAAAGCTGAACCACAAGTGAACTATCTGTGGAACAAAGCCTAACAGTTTAAAGGAATATAAGTAAACCCAAAACTCAACAACATAAAATTCACACTGTCCAGCAACTAATAAAAAACTACTAGAACTGTGATAATGCAAGAAAATTTGACACATAACCATGTTTGAAAAAATAATGAGAAAGAGACCAAAAAGTGACAGAGTTGGGAAATTAACAAAAAAGTACATTAAAATCACAATGGAAATGGGATCAATATGCTCAAAATTTTAAAGAAAAACATGAACATAATGATGAGAAAATATAAAATATAAATAAAAGCCAAATGAAATTTATAGAGATGAGAAACAAAATTCATGAAATAAGAAATTAACTGAATTGGATAAACATCAGATTAGTATTGCAGAAGAAGAAAATAGTAAACTTGACATAGCAAATAAAAGAAAAAAGAAACTATCCAAACTGAAGTACAAGCAGAAAAAAAAATGTGGAAAAAAATAGAAATTCAGTGCCCCATGGAACAATATTAAGTATCTAATATGTGAATTGGAGTCCTAGAAAGAGAAGAGAAAGAGGGAGAAATAGAAAAATTATTTGAAAAACTTACGGTTGAAAATTTCTAAAATCATGTAAACTGAAAATCCCACAGAACGAAGACTATCTACAAATCCCAAGGAAGATAAACAAAAAGAAAACCACAGGAAGTCATATCGTAATCAAATTGTTCAAGAGAGAAAATATTAAATGCAGCCAGAGGAGGGTGGGGGAAAAGTTCATTACATATAGAGAAATAAGAATAAGAAGTATAACAGATTTCTTGTTAGAAACCATTCAAGCCTGGAGACAATGGAATGACATCTTTAAAGCACTGAAAAATATATCTGTCAACCTAAAATTGTAAACCCAGTGAAAATATGTTTCAAACATGGAGGTGAGGTAGACTTCTTGTTTCAGCTCCAACATTAAAAAAATTAGAAGTTGTCACATCTGTTCTTACAAGAACAAGCTGGACAAGTTGAAAATCAAGATTTTCTTGGACCCATTAGAGAACTGAGGTCACAGGGCAAAACACCATCTTGAAATTTGGAGAGACACATTCAGAGAGGCACAGCCAAGATTTGCTTACTTGGAACAGAATCTACAGGAGCCATAAACAGGTAGGAACACTTAATGGTAGTTTTGACAAACTGCTGGAAAATGAACATGGAATAGTGCAAGAGCAAGAAATTCCTGGGGCCAAGTCATGGGTGGGGGTGGGGGGTACACTTTCATGGGCTTTACCTCCAGGAATCCAACCAGGTTCGTATACTGAAGACCCAAGATAGAGCCACTCATAGCTCTGGCAGGGGGAAGGGAAGAATAAACACTATGAAACATGCCCCCAGCCTTCTCCAAAAGAAAAGACTTTTCTAGAGCTTTATCACAACTGGAGGAAGGGCATTTCTCCCACTCTAGCCCCTTATAATATTACTGTCTCACTTAAGAGAGAATTTTTTATAAAAGCTATACCACTGGAGGAAAACTTGTGATGGTCACAGCACAGAGACACAGGACCACTAAATGATGGAGATTTAACCACATTATTATAGAATCAAAATGTTCATCAACGGGTGAATGGATAAATTGTGGAATATCTATACATTGGAATACTACTCAGTAATAAAAAGGAATAAACTACTAATACATACAACAGCATGAATAAATCTCAAAAACTTTATGCTGAGCAAAAGAATTTGGATACAAAAAAGTATGTACTATATGTTTGTATTGATGTGAAACTTTTTTTAAAAAAGCAAATCTACTCTGTAGTGACAGAAAACAGATAAGTTATTGCTTAGGGGCAGAGGTAGAAAAAGGATTGACTAGGAAAAACACAAGGAAACATTTTTGTGTCATGGAAATGTTCTATTTCTTGATTGCGGTGATAGATACATGGGTATACATATTTGTCAAAACTCATCAAAAACGAACACTTAAAATAGGTGTATTTGGGTGCCAAATCCTTTTTAAAAAATTAAAAGTTTTTCTAGCTTACATAGTAAGTACATTTCATCTTGCTCCTTCTTCAGCAGAACTAAAAATGTACCCTTCATCAGTGCTCACCTGACTTATCTTCAGACTTGAAGCCAGCAACTCTGTCACCCCACATCCTTCTCTTCTAAAATAAAAACAATGGGAATTACATTAATCTTTTGTCATCCCTTGTATATACTGGCCCTTGCATTATTTTGATTGCATTTGCCACCATAAATTAATATTTTTCAAACACCCATAGGGTGCTTTGCAACTCCTCTTTGTTCTTTCTCGTGTCAATTGAGTATATTTAGTGCTCTCCATAATATCATCTAAAATTATTTATTTATTTAAAGGAAGAAATTAGTACAATTTCTTTATTCTTTGGAACTGGTCTTGAATTATATGTAAAAAGCCCAAAAGGCAGCTGAGATATCATTCTTTGTCATACCTTAAAAATGTATTTTTTATCTCCAAGCTCAACCTCACAATTCTTGTGAAATAACGTGGCCCTCATATTCTAAGCCTCCATCACAGAAACTTGCTAAACAAATCTTCCTTCCTATCTCTGATAAAATATAAAAAAATAAAATAAACTTGTTCACAAAGCTGCCTTCTTCCCTTTTGAAGCCCAAACCTTTTCCTAATGTATTCCCTGATTAATTAGAACAGTGATACAAATGTCCCTTAGCTAAAGAAGCAATTTTCTCTACTTGCCACTACATTTATCACTGCTCTAAAACATATTTCCCTTTTGCTCATAAATAATGGTAACGAGTTATTGGTCTTCTCACTGAATAGTTGTTTAGATGACTATGTGTCCCTTCTGTTGGGCCAGAAGCATCTGATGAGTGCCTACTACTTGATTTGTACATAATACTTCTTGATGAAGCTAAAGATAAAATCAACATCGTCATCACCCATCCTAAAGATAACCACATCCTATGTGCTCTTGAGTCAATCTTGGGTTACTAATAGCTAAACAGAAATATTAATTTATATAATACTTATAATCAGCCTTACTACAGAACTGTGTACAGTATCTTTACAGAATACAATATACATCTAGAGCCTAAGAAAAGAAATTAAAGTAACCCTTTATTCAGCCTGCCAAGGGACTAGGGAACCTTGTAATTATCTGGCTTTAGACAGAAGAGATACATTGCAATTGGATACACACAAGGGCACAGGTTTATGCCTCAGATGACAGACAGCAGAGAAAAAGCTCTAGAGTGCAAGCTTTCTACCAGACCTTTTTAATTTATTTTCCCCAAATGCATCAAATTTTAATGCTGGCTCTCTGACCTAGTATGTTAGCTTTTTTATGAACTTATGATTAACTAGTACCATAGTAGCAAGAGCTAAATTTTCTTCCATTTAAAACTAAATTTTACTCATAGAAGTTATAACCCCTAAATACTGGGTGAAAGAAACCAAACGAGGAATGAAAGTATTTTAAAAAGACAAATGAGATCAGAAAATTTAGCCTTGCACTATAATTACCAGAGCATCTGGATTTCCATAAGCCAAATCTAGTCAATTCCAACCCAGGGCAATTCAATCTAAAAAGCAGGGTTCAAGAATTAGCCATATCAACTACTGCTGAGTAGTTTAGTCCCACAAATTAAGATGATCTCTTCCAGACCATGTGGTAATTCACAGCCTTGGATAGAATGGTAACAGCGCTTACAAGAGGTACTTTTACATCCCTTTTATTCAAAGATGACTGTAAGATGTAACAGCATAATTTAGGTGCCTACATTTTGTGGGCAGAATCTGGACTTCCAAATATATGACCAGGATGTGAGCTTGGCTTTTAGCTGTCTTGGAATAAAAAATAGGGCAAGGTTAAGTTATCTAATATATGGCAGAGTCCTCTGGCCATTTTGAACAGCCTCCCTACTCACAATGCACCCTGTGGTTACTGAGAGAATAATTTTGGAAAAGATTTGTTAAAATTGATGAATAGGTATTGATCTAAAAGTTTCCCTTATGAATACTGGTTAAGGGGCAACTTAAAGGATACTAATTGGCATTCTCAAAAGAAAACAAAAATCCCAAAGAAATTCATCCTGCCCAGTACATTTTATAGTAACAATGTTATATTCTTCCAGAAGCAAGCTCAGTTTCACCCATTATCATCAATACCACTATAACTCATTTCTCAACACATCATCTTTAAAAAAATAAGTCCTCATATGTTTTAGTAAATGTTTTAAATTATTTAAGTTCTCTCTCATAATGGAATAACACCATAATAAACCTAAAACAGAAACTCTGTACTTCTAGAATGTCTGACAAACTTCATTTTGCTTTTTTTTTTTTAATTTAGCTCATTTTCTCATGATCTGTAGTGGAGCTAGGTGTGTTGGATATTCCACAAAAGTGGATTATCCTATATTCTCTTACATTGTCATGTTTTGTTGTAATTTCTACCTTCTTAAAATTCAAGCACCTGTCCTCAGAACTGTTTAATCTAGAGTTTTATAATTTTCAAATAAAATATATATATTGGAGTGTATATGCTGGTGAGTTTCTGCGGAGTAAAGACTTCAGATATATGTTTTTGCATCCCCTACTGAACCTAAGAGAGCACTAAAGAGTGCTGATTCATTGGTACTTATCTCCCACCTAAGCCTGGAATTTGGCAGCAGTAACTAGAGAGTCACATCCAAATCTCAAGTAAGGCAAGTGAGGATCCAAGAAACCAAGCATACATTTAATCAACAATTATTGAGTACTGATCTATTTCTTAGGCATGAGGATACAAAGATAAATAAAGCATGTATTCTGTCCTCAAAGGTCTCATCATCTAAAAGAAGAAGTAGAAGTAAGCAATTAGATGTTCTATGATAGTTATAAAAACAATGCTATGGAAGTGTCATCATCATCATCATCATCATCATCACCACTGCCACTTATTAGTACTTACGATGTACCAGGCACTATTCTAAGGACTTTAAATGTGTAACTTTAAATTATATGCTCACAACAGTCCTATAAGACAGGTTTATCCATGGAAAGATCAAATATTGTACTAAAAGTCACACAACTGATAAATGGTAGAGGCCAGCTTCAAATCCATAACCACTAAGCAATAATGGCTCTCACAATCCCCATTAATTCTGTTAGTGGATTAGTATATAAGGTCATATGGATGGATTTCCAGGGAAGATGACATTTATTCTGTCTAACCCAGGAACAAAATATGAGTTGAGTCTGTGGTCATCCTTTCAGACTCGGTCAACTTTTAATAATTAATTTTTTATTTTTGAATAATTTTAGATAATACAGATAATAAAGAAAGTTCTCTTATATCCCCTCACCTAATTTACCCCTCTGTTAACATCTTACATCTCCAATGACATATTTGTCAAAACTAAGAAACCAACATTGATTGGTACATTGCTATTAACTAAACTCTAGACTTTATTTAATTTCACCACCTTTTCATTAGTGTTCTCTTTCTGTTCCAGGATCCAATTTAGAATACCACGTTGCATTTAGTTGTCATGGTCCCCAGTCTCTTCTGGTCTGTGACAGTTTCTCAGTCTTTCCTTATTTTTTATGACCTTGACAATCTTGAGGAGTATTGACCTGGTATCCTGTATGATTTATCTTATGATTACACCAGGATTGGAGGCTTGAGGAAGAATATTACTGAGGTAAAGTGCCCTTTTCTACTTACGTTGTATTGGGGGGAGGGGTATGACATCACCATGATACACTTGGTGTTATTGACTTTCCTCACTTGGTTAATGTAGTATTAGCCAAGCTGCTGTACTGTAATGTTACTAGTTTTCCCTTTCTCTAGTCTATTCTTTGAAACTAAGTCACTATGTCTACACTAAAATTGGGTGAGGAGGAAGATTAAGCTCTACTTCTTGGAGGGGGTGGGGTATCTACATCTACTATAATCAATTTGTTTTAAAGCCAATAACAGTAATAGCCCTGATCACATAGGGAAAGATAACTGAATTAAACATCTGGATTTCAAACTTGTGGCTAAATTTCCATGATATTCAGTGAAGTCAGGCATAAAGTTGTAATGATAATTTACCTTTGTCTCAGAGTTATCATCAGATTCAAATACTAAGCTTCCTAATTCATAAATCTTGGGATTAAAATTGTAGACTTTACTCCCATAAAATTCACATAATATACACAAATTTGTATCCATTATTAGGGATTCTCACCATTGAATCTCCAATAAGAATCCCTGTGCTAAACCAGTAGTCCTAAAATGTTAAGTCTGATCATACTAGAGATGACACCATTTCACTAAAGTAAGTTTCTAGGAAAAGAAAGCAAAAAGGGGTAACTCCAAAAAATAAGCCTATTTCATCTCATCGAAGGCCCGACACTAGACAAAACCACAGAAAGATGTGACTCCACCAGGGGTTTATATCACATACTTGCCTAGCTCATCTGATATCTACACTGCAAACCCATGCAATGGGGCAGGCATTGGGTGGGGCTGGGCAAGTAGGGAGCCCATTCAGACTTAAAGACCACAGTTTGCTTGGCTTCAGCATTTGAGGAAGTATAGTTGATGCCCAAGGCAACCACTGGAGCATGATTTTTTTAAGCACACATTATTTATAATTTTAAAACCTAAACATTAAAAAAAGATCTGTAGGCACAGATTATTTTACAGAAGATAAAGAGATTTATTTTAAATTTTTACTTAGATGACTGCAGTGTTTAATAAAACTGTTCTTTTTCAAATTATTTAAAACAAATTAATGCTTATAATTCTTCAGTCTCTGCCCACAGATGACATGCATATTAAGACTTTATCTGCTGAAGCGAATGAGTAAATTGCATTTAAATACCAACATTATAGTCTATTTGTTCTGAAATCTTCCTCCCAAAGATTCCTCCGCCCTCACGCCTCCCTCTTCCCAGCCAAGAAGGTCACTCATTCTTACTGTAGTGCAGAACTACACTTTTGTTTTAGATGTTACTGTTAGTCATTTCATTAGTCATTTTCAACTTCCTTGAAGCAATATTGAAACCTTCTATGCCAATTCCATTACCTGCGATGACTAGAGCTGAAATCAGCCCTTCTCCACTCCTGGGTCTGCCAAACTCTCAATCCAATGAATTACGGGATGTATATGTGAAATGGGGTATGCCCAGAGGAGAGAAAATAGCAGATAGAAACAAGTGACACAGTATATTATTGCATCTCTGCTGAGCATAATCCCTCATCAGGAAGAAATTTTCTTTCCTCTGCACAATTTTCTCAGTGGTTAAGCTACTTTTTTGCAAAATTAAATAAGAGTTATATAAAAAAAAAGTGAGAGTTTCGTGAAGCAGCAAGGGTTGAGTATTGTGGCTCATAGTAGCTTTTTTTTTTTTTTTAAGAAAAAAAAAACCTCATCCCTGTACTTCTCCTTCTTCCTATGCCCCCCAAACAATATGATTGTTTCAGGGGATATAATTTTACATTTCAATTTCTTCCCAACAGACAGCGGAAAAAATTGCAAAACTGGAGCCTGAAACCAGAAAGTCATGCAGAGCTTTGTGTGTGCTTTGGAAGGAAATGGGGAGCAATGAACAGAAAAGAAGCAGAAACCCATTGTGCTGCTCTGGTCTGCAGCCAAACCACCCCGCTTACTCCTGCTTCTGGTGCCTCAGGGAGTTTGTTTTTCAAGCTTTTTATGGCAAAAAAGTAAAAAAATAAAAATGTATTGGGAAATGGGGGAAAAAATGATATTATTTAGTCCCATCCTGGCAACCTATGACATACAAAGATGAAAGCATGCGATTGACTTTTTAAAAAATCTTATATGAAAGAGATTTTCATATGTAATTGCTGTATCCTCTAAATATCGAACAACCTCAGTTCTTTGGTGTTAAATCCTGTACTTTTTAATTTTTTTCCCAACATTCTAATAAGGATTTCTTGTCCCCACTTTGCAATTTGGAAGTAAAAGAAATGACCATTTCTGCTGGCATCTCAGGAATATATCTCATGGAGTTGCATGCTCCATTAGACCCTGATGGGACGGTGCAGTGCCATATTGGAACACAGAGGACTGGTAGTAAGCAGACACATTATAAAAGATCAGTCTCGATCTGCTGATGCCCCCAAAAGCTGGGAAACTTTCTCTTTCAGAAAACTCCTCAGTCCTAGAAAGCTGAAAGGTTTACAAAAGTCAGTTTGCCCCTCTGAATGTAAGACTATTTTCTTTTCAAGAGAAAGTATATGAAAAAAAAGTAATGTATTAGCCATTACCTCTTTCCAAATAAGTGTTATCAAAACATTATAAAATAATTAAGTTAATCATTTGGCCTGATTATGGTCTTTCCAATGGTGACCTCTCTTGAAAGATGATAGATGATAAATGATAGAAGATAGAAGATAGATAGATTTTTGAAACCTATATGATAATTTATAGCGTAATATGTAATATTGAGTATATTTAATGTTACATATATATATATCTACAGCTAACTTAATACATAATAAATATATAACATTCATATGTACATGTACTATTATATTTCAAGCATCTAGCAGCAGTTCGACAACTAGTTTTCTCAAACTTATGAAAATGCAGATTATTTATAGTAAGTGCAAAAAAACATACTATTAGGAACCTAGTTTATATTTCTATGACCATGGTATTATATCAGGAGTATATAGTAGCAGCCTTGGGTTTAAGTAAACAAAAATAAGATGATAAAGGAGACTTACTGACAAAACAATGTGAGCCCATTGGTTTATTGTCAAACAAGTTTTTTGTTACTCTAGCAGATGCTCCATTACTAAGTGGATTGATCTCTTCCATAGTCAAATAAGACTTAAATTTTATCAGTAAGGATGCTAGGTGTCAAAACTCCCAACACCAAGTGTGCGCCTTTAACTTTCACACTCAAGTATTTGCAAGTATATCAAGACCAATTAGACAAATAATTATATTTGGCATTTAAAGAGCTCCAATTCATGACAATATTTCCAGACGTCTGGAAACTCACCAAACCGCATAGCAGTGACAGAGAATGAGTTGTTAACTTTTTACCAGAAAAATATTCATGCATTTATTATGTGTCTAAGGCATGCCAGACATTGTGCCAGGAGTAAAATTTCAGGACTAGGTCTAAACTCTACCCTTGAATGTTTTGCTTGAGTATACTTAATTCTCTTATTAGGTTCTAATGAGTACTTGAGACTCCGTAAACTTAGGAAAAACCAAAGTACAACGTTTTTTTCTGTTTTTTTTTCTATTACTTATATCAATAAATTTACAGAGCCATAAAACATTGATTTATATTTATGAAGAATGTGTATCACTTTTACACCATCACAAAGTTGAAAAAGCATAAGTCAAACCACTGTAAGTAGGGAACCAACCATCTGTATTGGAAGTCCCTTAAACCTACAACCTTCCTTTCTTTTAGTAATTTGAGAGGACAAATATCTATCAGACTTCTCTATCTTTGCTTTTCTCAAATAGATGTTATATCTTTGTTCGACATCACTTCTCTTTACAACATAATCTATTGAAGTTATCAGCAGCCTGGCTATCTACTTTGTGAAATTCTACATCACTGGAGGTAGATATAAAAATCAGCAACCACAGAAATCCCAGCTTTCAATTACAGAACTAAGGAGACAACCGCAGTACAGGCGCAAATAAGGGCATTTTCTACCTTATTTATGTAGCCAAGTTCAGAATAAAGTTGCCGACTTTCAAGGAACTAGAGCCAAGAGAGCCACCCAACTTCTTCAAAGGTACTTTAAAAGGAGAATTTGTTCAGTCTCTGCCACCCCCAAGAAGTATCTTAAAATGAAAGAAGGAACCATTAGAAAACATAAAACCTTATATACATTCTAGTAGAAGACTCCATTATGAATGGCTGCATTTTTACTCTTAAACAACTATCTCAAATAATCTTAAAAATCCGAACACCGAAACTTTCTTAAAAAGGCCACAAATACCTATTGAAACAGTAACATTTTACTGTAAATTATTTTCTGCTGATCAACTTAGCCTCTTCTTAGAGATACAAGAATTTTAGTCACCAGCCTCAAATGTCAGGTTCACTCCTATTAATAGCAGTTCCTTGTTGTGGACTTTGCTAGATATGTTAAGAATTTATCTTTATTAATTCCTTTTTTCTCAATTCATATTTTTCTATTTTTGTCCCACTCTGCACATCTACTCCTATTACGTCGTCACTCATAATTTCTATTCGCAAAACATGCATCTGTAACAACTTGGTTGTTAAAAATATAGAAAGACTAGATTTCAGGCTTACAGAAATATTAAGCACATAAAGCATTCTCTACAGGGAAGCTGGAGTTTGGCTTGGAAGTGTGAAGAGGCAATGTTCTCAAATAAAATATAGGTTTGATCCCTGGACCAAATTGGTAAACAGTAAATGAACTTGAGATAAATATGCTATGATTTCCTCAAACACCTCGGTTGCTAATGTGATGAAGACCTCATGGGCCCTAAAGGCATATGCAGGCGAGGTAGCATTTCAGTTTGGCAAATTTCACTCTCCCTTTTTTTGAGTGTAGTAGGGTGGAGGTTGGCATTAAACCTTTTTGACATGCCTGAAAGAGAAGGATTTAAGTCGAGTTCATTATCTCTTTAGTGCAGAAGTCTGGGAAACGAAGAGGTTAGACCAGGGAGACTGAATCCAGCTAGCATTCCTTTTTGTTTTTCAAGCTGCCCTGACAATAATGCGGCAGGGTGAAAAGATCAGGAACACTTTATACACATTGTGCTAATTACTGCAAGTACTTAAAGTTGTAATTAGCTTATTATACTGCAGAGATCCTAACATGGCATGTCTTTCAAAAGAATTTCTCTCCAGATCATTAGTGGGAAAGCTAACAACATCTGCTTCAAATAAAATCAACCAATTAGCACAGGCAACTCCACATAGTTTGCAATCAGAGAATTATATTGTGCCAAGTGCTAATTTCAATGTGAATGCTATCTCCTTCTCATATCCCACGCTTCTCTGCCAGCACAGCTGGTGTTTAACACCACTGACTTCAGCGAAGTCTCCAAAAACTTATGTTAATTTGAAATAACCTAATCAGAAGCGTGCAATACAGACTGAGGTTGATCTCAGCTTAATTAAAACTGACCTTGTCATTTCACTGCCTGTAAAACACCATTATCTCACCATTTATCGCTCAACTACCACAAATATTCCATTTATGTGAAAACCCAGGAAGACGAGTTCCAAACCACTAGAGCTATTTTCAGAAGTACCGTGAGCGCTAGAGTTTAATGGAGGGAGAGGTCTGCGCCTATAAGTACTGGGCAACAATAAAGGTAATTCAGCAGACTCAAAATAACTTGTCATCCCTACCCATGAAGGCTGCTTCTGCCCACTTCCGTTGGCTTGAATGGCACATTCACTCCAGAGACTGACAGGCATTAGCAGATGTGAAGGCTTTCATTTTAAAATTAATATCTCACCCAGTACCTTTCAGCAAGCTGAATCGTTCAATCAATAAGCATGACATGGCAGGTGTGATGTGTACAAGGCACTAAATTCTTCTGCCAAAGGTACTAGAAAACATCTGCTCACATGCGTATGTGTGCATGTCAATGGATGAACTGCTGAGAAAAATGATTGCAAGTGGAATATGTAATATGCTTGTATTCACCAAGATAAAATTAAAAAACAAACTAAGTTCATATTTTTATGGTGTATACTTGCCATCAAACACATCTTGTTCAACCTGCCTTAAGTTTATAACCCTGTGTTTTTATATGTACTTGGTCAACTGCCTGCCAAATTGCATAGCTGGCATTCTTGTTTTCTACATACTAACATGGCTTAAAAAATATCCCCAGGTTCTCTTCTTAAGCTTTGTTTGTTTATTTTCATACTATCTTAGCCCACAAATATATTCAATGCAATGCTACAAGCACTGAAAAATTTATCCACAAAACAATTCAAATGATCTACATCAGGAAGACTTTTATTTGTCTACAGATCACATACTTAGCCACAACTCAACATATTTGTTCATGCTTTTCTTCCAGTCAAGCAAGCCTCCCTTTTGCTCTTGTTCTACCCACCTAGCCAAACCTAATCTCTGATCGTCATAGCCCACATTGACTTCATCCCTATAACATTTGCTAGGCCAATCCTTTTGATATAATCAGATATTGACTATCTTAAATTGTTTAATGTTTTCCTGTTTTGTCTTGGCCAAGTCATGGTGGGACAGTCTCATTCCATTTATAAGGAGACCTTCTGGTCCTGGGAACCAACAGGGGACATAGTGTTAAGATATTTGAATTCTTACCTTGGTTTGCTGACCCTATGACCTTGGACAAGTGTGACCTCAAACCATATAACAAATTATCCAAGTCCAAGTCTCCCTATCTGTAAATGAAATTAATACTACCCATCTCAGAAAGTTAATTTTGAGGACTGAAATATTATATAATAGATGTGATTGAGTCTAAAAGCCCAACAGATGATTATAGAATGAGGTACATGGGAGGTAACCAAACAGCGAAATATTGGTTGGAAAAAATGTAAGGCCACCAGGAAGGAAATTTACAAAGTAAGGACACAGGAAGTGGCCACTTTATAATAATGTTCATATGACTAGCCTATGTGCAAACAAGAGGGGTTATTTATACACCAAACCTTATTTTCGAAAGTAAAAAAAAAGTATTCAGGCACAAAAGAACAAAGTCCATTTTGATCTGAGCTGATGTAGGTGAGTGAAGGTGTCTCTATCTCACTCCGGAGATCAGGGTCATATGAGGAGATGTTGGTATAACTGGCAGAAATGAATGCTTTGTACACTAATGCTAAGTGCTAACTTTCCCAAAGAAGGACCAGGAAGAAGAGCTCCTGATTCTTTCTGAAGAAAAGTTGAAATTGCTTATGCCATGACAGTTGTTTAGACAATGTCATACCACTCACCCTCACCTCTCTTTGGATACTTTAATTTGGTGAGATACTTCAATTCCTGATTTATGAATGTTATGTGATTTCATTCACTCATTCATCAAAAATTTACTTTCCTATTTATATGAGCTGAGGCAGGTTACTTCACTTCCTAAAGTTTCAGACTGCTCCTCTGTAACATGGTAATTTTACAGTACCTATCATTTTGATTGGTGGGTATAAAGAAAATGTCCATGCCAAAGGTTAGTGTTTTGCTTGGCACTGAGTAAATACCCTGTAACTAATAGCTACTCTTGATATTCTTGCTACTTTACTCCTGCTACTACAAAAAGGAGTGCTTTTTACTTCCTAGGATGATCCTGCATATTGCTCCCTTTTCAGATATCAGATGTCACCTCCTCTGTGGGTCCTACCTCCAGGTTGAATTATTCACCCTCTCTTTGATTTTACAAAACTTTGTCCATACTTTTATTGTAGCGTTTAACATAGTATATAGTAATAATTTGTTTATATCATTGTTTTCCTGCCAAAATTTTTAGTTACTCAAGAGCACGAATTTTAATCTCATTAATCATTTTATGTCCTTAAAGTTGATCGAATGTTACACATAGTAGGAACAAAATAAATATTTGTTGACTAAACGAATGAAGAAATATACTGATATGGTATATAAAGACAAACATTAAAAGCATTATTCTGAAATACCACAGTCCTCTGAAATTTAGAATAATAACCTTAGAAATTCATGAACTTTAAATGTAACACAAGGTATCCATTTTAAATTTTAGACATTTTCGAAGATTTTTCTTGAGTTATCATGGTTCCCTTAGAGTCCTGAGTAGACACAATGAATTCAGTCAGAAGGATTCTATTAAAGTTTTCCATATTTACTACAACCAGAGAAATTAAATAAGGGACTTTGCTAGTAGAGAACTCCTTTGCCAAAAAAAAAAAAAAAACCCAAGTTTATGAGAGTGACCACTGTACGGCAGAACAGCAGGTGGACAAAATGGAGAGATAATATGTAGACAGGATGGTTCCATCTCTGTTTTCACTTACAATCTTGTATTATTTTTACTATTATTAACATTATTATTATATAGGCTACCTTGGAAGTCCATTTGTAACAGACTCCAAATCAGAAATTAATTTGCAACTAACCTCTCAGACATGGTAGAAAGCTATCCAATGAAAATCTTCATTATTTCTCAGAGAACCATTCAGACACCAAATACAACTACAGTCAGAACCAAAAACAACAACAAAAAACCTGTATCCAATGACCCTGAGGTCATTGAATCAACAGATATATCTGTTTTACATATTAGGATTAAATGTGTTTTATCAACTAATAGTTTTAACATTGTTAAAACATGTATGATTTAACTGTATGGTGACCATTCTAGCTTTTTCAGGACTACTTCAATTTCACATTTTCTATTGTTGTAAAAGTAGACATGTATTTGTCAAAGCATATATAGCAATTTGAGATGCAAAAATTCTGTTCTCCATATTTAATTGTGAGTCCTTGGTTAATTAGAAAGTGTAATTAACTAGGAACACCATTCCAGGTTATTGGGATGGTGCTTCCAAACTTAAGTATCCGATTTATGCTTTAAAAGAAATGTTTGCGTATCGCTGTGTATCACTTTACATGTGGATTTATCAAACAAAATGAGGGAATTCCCAAGAATGGATTTGGGCCAACTTTGCTTCAGCACAAATTAGTAATCACAGAAATGTACCTATTGTTTTTTTCTCAATTTTATTAACTCTTTTTTTCTTCTACTTCTCTCACCACATGGTAACTTTCTTACTGCTCAAGTTATAGCAACTTCCATTCCAAAAAGCACAGATAATGGATGATATTTACTTGCTGTTTGCAAACAACAGAATCCATAGTGTTGTCAGCAGATGCCCTTGATTCATAGTGAATGAAGAAGGGAATTATAGGAAATCAGTGTGCATTGTGTGTCCAGCTGAGATGGATGCTGGCAGAGCAGCCTCCAGGCAAAATTTCAGAGCACAAAAGTTTATATTCTGAACCTTTCCCATTATAGGACTTTCATCCAAGGCTTGCCATCTCCTTTGTAGCTCTGTTCAAGTTATATCCACTTCTCAACTCTTCAAAACCATCTTTCATTTTCTCAAGACCTGCTAGTTCATCTGATAAAATGAATCGAGACTGATGTCTAACACCATCCTTACAAGAAAATATTATAATAGGGAACATCTACAGATTCAATATTCTAACCTAAATCAATAGGTTTCTAAAACAAACAAACAAAAAATGCCTTGTACCACATCAGGTCAGTGAACAACTATTTATCAAGAATTGAGAAGGATCTGAGATTTTATCTTGCTTGCAAGATGATAAATTAACCTGCCATAGTTTTATAGATACTGGAAGAGGACAGGAGACTCCTGGATCAGAAACAAATGACTTTATTACTAACAGCACAGGTACCATATTTGTGTCCATTTCTCCTACTCCACATGCCCCAGAGGGTGACAAAAGAGGGGCCCCAGTGGATACTCACCTGCAGTGAGTGTGCACCAAGCTGAGGAACTCCAAGCTTAGGTAATCTGAATCTTTTATAATGGGTAATCAGCATGCCCCACTGAGAGAAATTGTTTTTATTACACCAGACAGTAAAGAAATCTGCCTTCTCGGGAAGATTGTGATCTCTGTCTTCCAAGGCTGCTTGCCATACAAACATCCTAGAAAAGAGAATCCAGAACAAAGGCCAATCAGTGCCTCTAGTCACAAGATGTCCAAAGTTAAGACACGCATAAGAATTATCTCCCACCACTATTCAGAAAGAGATTTTTCACCAGCTATCCCAAATAATATCTTGTAGACTGGTGGTTCTCATCTGGA
Organism: Pteropus medius; assembly: GCF_902729225.1. Lineage (NCBI taxonomy): Eukaryota > Metazoa > Chordata > Mammalia > Chiroptera > Pteropodidae > Pteropus > Pteropus medius. Next base: position 584,780 of record NW_024344432.1, read on the forward strand.
AAACTAATAAACGTGCATATCTCTGGACCCCATCCCAGAGATTCTGATTCAGTAGGTCTGTGGTGGGGCCCAACAAAATTCATTTTAGAATGAATTTAGAAATATTCATTCTGAAAGATGTCAAATGAAGTTGATCTGGGTGGTTCCTGGACCACCCTTTCTGCACTATTGTAGATGACAACTTATTTCACTAATGTCTAGGAAATAATTGAAACTAGAATTGGAGAGAAAGGTGGTGACAATGCCCACAATTAGAAGCAAATAAAGGTGGGAAGAAGTAGAGGAGAGGAGTTGGTCTGCTCTTACTCAAGGTGAGCAATATTAGGATTTGGATTTCAGGCCTGTGTACATGGCAATGAATCTTTATCTTTGACTTCCAGTTAGTCAGTGACAAAGTTATTTTGCGCAAGATTCAGAACTGGGGAGGTATGATCCTACACAAGCCCATTCTAAGAGGTGAAATTCATGCTTAACAAAATGCCCCTGTTCTCATTTGTTTCCTTCTTCTATTGAGCTCCATTTCACCTTGCCTTTGAGACAGAAAATGGATAATGTTGGATTTCTCCTCCCAAGAAACATTTATTTATTGACATGGTATGTTCAAGACATCCATGTTTATATTGGCATTTGTCATACTAACAGTACAATAAATACAATAAATAAAAACTTTTACTTAGTAAATTTTTCTCTTATGTGATTTTTATGCTATTCTGAGAAATTTAGGCAGTTATTTTTATAAATACAATTTTTATTAACATCACAGACAGTTGCACATGAGTCTCTAGGCACATTAATAAGTATTTTGTTATTTATTATTTTTAAACATGATATGATATGTGTGATACATATATTTGATGCCCTCTGAGATCAAAATTAAAGTAGCCAATGGAAAACAAGGATGCAGAGCCTACAATTGGAGGAATAATGATCCTGTTCCAATCTTCATCCTCTTCAACTTCTCTACTGTATTTGATATTTTTATTCATGCTCTCTTTGAGGCATCCTACTCCCTTAACTTCCATGACATCATATTTTATTTTTTTTACATAATGATTTTATCATTTTCATAACATTTATCCATGCCTATTAGTTTCTAAAAAATAAATACAGAAAAGTAGTAGGAAGCAAAGAATTACCCCAAATCACATCAAACAAAAATAAACATTTTTAATATTAGGTGAACATATGCCAAACTTCTGTGACTGTAGAGATGAGATGAAGAGATGGGTAGGAATATACATAGATTAGAGAGAGAAAGAGAAAGAGATAGGGAGCATAAACAGGAAAAGATAGATTTATAGGGACCACTCATAACATGGGATTATACTCTAAATGTTGTTTTTAATAAGATGTATTAAAATGAATATGAATTTAAAAGAAAGAGAAGAAACTGAAGGTATTTCCAGCTTAAACTGATAGATTGAACACATGTACTTACCTCTAATACATCCTAAAACCTCTTGAAATGAGAGCAAATGGATAAAGAAGAAAAAACGTACATCTACAAGGAAAAAAAGAGACAATAGTACATAATTTTGGAGAGGAGAAAGCCAATAGATAAGTAGGAACCAATATATTTGTGTGCTAAGTCAGCAATGAGAAAAGTTGAAACACACTCACAGATCCCCAAATTCTACAGTAGTGACAGGAAAGGTAGAACTTAAACATTGCTGAAAAGTCTGTTTAAGAAGCAGTTAAAAATTAGAGCCCCTGTGCACCATAAATGTAAAACGGTGTGAACACTTTGGAAAACAATCTGAGAATTCCTCAAACAACTAAACACAGAGTTACCGTATGACCCAGCAACTCCACTCCCAAGAGAATTGAAAATGTATGCACACACAAAAAGTTATACATGAATATTGATAGCAGCATTATTCATAATAGCAAAAAAAGTGGAGACAACCTGAATGTCCAACAACTGATGAATGGATAAATAAGATGTGATATAACCATACAGTGGAATATTATTCACCCACAAAAAATGAATGACATATTGATACATGGGACAACATGGATGACCTTTGAAACATTATCCCAAGTGGACAAAACCACTACCAAAAGATCATATACGGTATGATTCCACGTATATAAAATGTCCCAAATAGGCAAAACCATAGAGACAGAAAATAGATTAGTGGTTGCCTAGGTTTGGTTGAGTGGGGAAGAATGGAGTGTGACTGCTAATGGGTATGGGGTTTTATTTTCTAAAAATGTTCTAAAATTTATCATGGTGATGTTTGCACAAGTCTGTAAATATACTAAAAAGCATAGAATTTAATACTTTAATTGGGTGAATTACACTTCAATAAAGCTATTTAAAAAAAAAGAAGTAGTCAGTTACACTCCCAGATACCTTGTCTTACTTTGTACAGTTCAGGCCACTGACCCTCCCCAACCTCTTGAAAAGATCAGAGCCTTGTTTTCTGGTCAAGGTAAACCTACAGGCCTCTGGACTGGGTGACTGCATGCCAGTCGAAGGCAGGTGCTATAGTGAAAGCAGGGGAGATGCATGAAGGGCAAATTCAGGCACTGACTATTGAGATTCTTAGCTTTCTTTCCTCTCAGATCCTAGAACCTCAGCTGGCACATGGGATCTGCACAGGGGTGTCTAATAAAAGACATCAAATACCAGCCTGACACAATCACCCTGCACAACGCTTAGAAGCAGGCATATAGGTGGTTATGTGCACAGAGCATGGATCTGAACTCTCTATGTTGGAATCATCACTCTGCTGGTGATTGGCTGAGAGGTCTTTGACAAATTATTAACCTCTCATACCTCATCTAGAAAATGGGAATAATAAGAAAACCTATCGTATGAGGTTATTGTGAGAATTAAATGTAAGGTGTTTAAAACAGGTCCTGGCATAGAGTAAGGCTCATGTAATTGCTTGCTGTTATTCTTAAATGTAATTAGACAAGGAAAACCAGGCAGCTAAGGAAAGTCTTCAATATGAAGGACAGAAATCAAAATAAGTAAATAGGAAAAAAGCCACTGGGAACAGAAAGCATGAAGAGAGAAAAAGAAAAACATCCCCCAAATTATCACTAATGTTCTCAGAGAGGTAAGAGAAGATATTGCAACTTTGAACAAGAATGGAATGGTATTAAAGAACAACAGTAAAAGAAAAACAAAGGATGAAATAATCCCTGGTTAGAAATTAAGAAAGGAAATCATGTTTCCAGTAAGGCAGAGAAGAAGCAAAATTGGAGTATTGTGGGTGAAAGAGAAAAAAAGTTAAGGAGGAAAACCCATAAGGAATTCTACTTAATAATGATGTACCACCTAGCATGAAGCCTCCCACATAGTCGGTGCTGAAAAATATTTTGTGGATTAATAAATCAATAAATGACTAGAAATTCTGAAGAAGCAACAAGCCACATGTCACTGAGGAGTAATATGCCAGCATACTGAAACTTTTCTGAAAAGCAATTTGGCCATATGTTTCAGGAGTGCTCAAAAGAGTTAATCTAATAATTATATTTCCAGAAATTTATCCTTGGCAAATGATCTCAGAAATGTAAGCAAACGTTTATGTACCAAGATCTTCAGTGCAGTGACATTTCATAATCAGCAATTTAGGAAAATCAATATATTCACTAACAGAGGTATCATTAAATGTATTCAATATATCTATATATTAATAAAATTCATTAAAAAGTGATTTTGAATGTCATTTCATGATAATATAGAAATGTTCCCAATGATGGTGAAAACATTAGGGCATAAAACTGAGTAAACTATATCAAGTTTTAAAATGTCAACAACCTTGAAATAAACTTATTTAAACCTAACTCTCTCAGCCTCAATCCAGATGCCACAGTTTTTTAATATCTCTCTCCCTCCTCCCACTTCTCTCTCTTTTTCTCTTCTCCTCCCTCGCCCTCTCCTTCTCCCCCTCCCCACTTCCCTCCCTAGCTTTCTCAGTGCCACACTATTTTTGAATCAATCTCTCTCTCTGCCTGCTCCAAACATGCATGATCATTCTGTCACGTGTTCTTCTGGATTCCAATAGCAATTTATCTGTCCTTCTTATTCCACTTAATAAATGTTAGTCTTATCCCTTTTCTTGTTTTTAAGCTCCTGGAATCTAAGAATTATATTTTAAATTCATGCCTCCTTTAGTATCCAGGAAAATACCTTGCACACAGGTAGTGCATTCATCATTTATTCATCAACACAACAGACAACTATTATATATCTATTGTATACCTAGAACTATTAAGGAGAAGTTAATAGCATAGACGTGGGATAGACAGGTTTGGATACCAAATTAGGGTGTACCTGACTTTGGGCACATTGGTTAAGCACATTAGGCCTCAGTTTCCCCACAGTAAAATGAGAGTATCTTTGGTCAGTGTTTCCAAGCAACCTTAAGATAAGGATTCATGTACAAGTGATTTATTAAATGCTCCCAGGAAAGATGGGGGGTTGATACAGAGGTAAAAAATAATAATATGTAAGGCTGATCTCTGTAAAGTCCCAGCCTGAGCCTGATCAGGAGAGCTCTGGATGGTACAAATAAAGCCTTAACACTATTCCTACTTTAGTCAAGGGCAGAATGGATGTTCATATTCACACCTGTCAGTCACTAGCCAAGGTTCCTTGATAGGGGAATGGGGCTAGGGGTGGGAGATGGTAACACTAAACTGCCAGGAAATTCAAGCTCTCTGTGTCTAGGCTAAGTGGCTCCAGTAGACTAAGGCCATTCCTCTGAAGAAAGTGACAGATGGAAAGAACACAGAAACTGTGGGAGAAAGGGCATCGCGTGTGAAGGTCAGTGGCCATTACAGAGGGTATTAGACTACGGTGACCTCTAAATCAGTTTTCTGAATCAAATTTCAACAGTAGTCTATTGTATTTAACATCGAATATATAATCCTTAAATCTATTTGGGGAGATAAAATGAATGTATATTAAATCATTGGATGCTAAATCAATGTACCCTCAAACACAAACACCATTCGGATAAAAGGGAAAATGTAAAGCTTAATCTGAAAGGCATTCTATAAGGAGGCAAATCTGTGAGTTAACCATGAAGGAAATGTGAGCTTGTACCTGGACTTCTTCAATAGAAATCAGTTTCCCTAAAATCCTGAACAATAAAATGATTCCTTTGAATGCAAATTTCTCTCTCCTCCTCTTCTTTCCCACTGAACTTGCACTTAAACTCTTTATGACTTTCATGCTCTCAATTCCTCTGTCTTCTACCCCTTCTGCTATTACTTCCTCACTTGTTCTCTTCATAAACACACATATTTATCCCTGTGTTTTCTTTTTAGTTCTTCCATTCTAGAACGTTCTCGTTTTCTGCAAGTTATCTAAATCACAGTTCCACAACAAAATTTTCAGTGATTCTCCAGTTCATAAACTACTTCCAACACTCACAAAATGATTAGAAATGATATGACAGTGTATAACTAACATCTAAACCCTATGGTACTAAATCTGACTGCTACAGGCATCTATTCTTTCTCCTCATCCAGACTGTTATCCTCCAAGGACAGTGTGTTGGAATCTTTCCCAGCACCTGGCAGAGATCTAGACAAACCAAAGGCAAACATGTGTGAGAGATGACATCTCTCAATAAAAATAATGACTACCAAATATAATCACACAAGATAAACTTCATTTTATAGAATAACACACGAATACAATGCAGAATCGGTTTACTGATGCATTCTGACATGCTACTTCAAGATGATAAAGCAGAGAATGAAAGAAAAAGAAACTATCAAAAACATTTGACAAAATGCACATCTCTAAATATATCTTCGGGTTAATTCATTTAAGCGTGTATATATCTGAGAATTATGATTTATCACATTATTTTGATAAATAGTATTCTATGTACAGACATCCAACTCTTACAAAAAAATATGACACAAGACAGCCTAAGGCAGTAAGTTTAGGAGCACAGCAATGTCAAGCTTTTCTGATACGGCAGATGTCTGATTATCACATAATGACTGTTCTATGATCTGGATTTCAATCTTCAATTTCATATGTTGCTTAGAGTCGGTCTTAGGAGAGCTTTCAATTTCTACCCTATAGAATACTGCCCCCAAAGAGAAAAATATTAATGCTTCCAAGATTGTTGCTTTGAATGTTACCAATTCCATGAAAATATATTTATGAACAAAAAAATATATATTTGAGGAAAAAGACAAGAATGGGTTAAGCAGGCTACACACACCGGATTATCTGGATTATCTGCAGTACACATCTGCATATGGAAGAGACACTCACCTACCATCCTCAATATCAATTTCAACATCTGCTTTATAATCTGCCCACTTCATTCTCTGCTTGTGTCTCTGGTTCCCTCATCCTCATATTAGTTAACCTCTTTACCCTCTGGCCTTAGAGCCCGGGATCTTATAAGCCTTAAGCATCTTCATCTTCACTCCCCTGCATTCACAGGCACTGGCATCACTTGAAACTCTGTTCCAGCTCACTGATGCCAGCTCTGCAACTACTTTCTCTAGCTACAGTTTCCTGTCCTTCAATCTGTTACATCCCTCAGTTCCACCTAACTTTTCTTTTCTTCAACTTCTTCTTCAGTCTAATGTTTTGCTATCCTCCAAAAAAAGCTAACTTCCTTCTGGTGACATTTGATGCCACCAAAATGTTTAATGGATGTAGATATAGAATCTAGGTTTTCTCACTCTATTATACATCTCTCATATCTACCTGAACATTTACTAATTTTTATAAAGTCCAATTTACCAATTTTTTTCCTTTATGGTCATATGTAAGAATTCTTTGCCTAAGAAGAAATATGAATAGCAAATAAGAATATAAAAAGATATTCAATATCATTTATCATCAGGGAAATGCAAATTAAAACCATAATGAGATACCACTACACACTTATCAGAATGACTTTTTTAAATGGCACTACCAAATGCAGACAAGGATGAGAGCTACTTTAAGTCCCATTACTGTCTGTATGAATGACATACATCTGCTCTGCCCTAGAAGAGGGTGCCCAAGAGCTTTGCAGTTTAGAAAACTATCCTGGTCCAACCCTCAGGAACTTTCTTGTGAAAGTAAAGGTAAACTTATCTTACTTAAACATGGGTAACAGAAAAGGAGAATATTCAACTTGATATGCAAAGATACCGGGTTTAAGAAAATTGTTTTTTTCATTAGGGATAAGGATGGCATGTAATTTTTATATCCTCTGACAATGTAGATATAACACAACTATCAAAACTGGAGAAAGAAGGAGAGACTGTAAGGAAAACAAAATAAGCTTGCTAGTTGCCTTATAAGGGTATAGGAAATTATTTTAGAATAGACATTCGGGTAGAGGGCAAGGAGGCAAGAAGAGGTTACTAGCTAACTTAACATTGCTCACAGTAGTCAAGAACCTCTGCACTTCTGGGATATGGAAGCAGGAAGCTATTAGCATTAGGACCCTAGAGCATCTGCAAGAATGATAGGAACAACTTTGGAAGAGTAAGTCATACTCCTAGACAACAAGCCACATTCCAAAACACTTGAAAAACTTGGAAGAAGTGCCCCCTTGGAAAAGCAAGGAACTTACCCTCTAGTAAGGAGAAGCTAGAAACCATATGTACACTGTTTGGGGGGGCACAAGCCAGTGTTGGTTAAGGAAGCATATGGAGATGTCACAGGACCAGCTCTTCCATGTGCTTCTAGGGAATTTAAATTTTTGATGAGGGAGACAAAAGATCTGTTACCTAGAAGACAGAGTATCTATTTTGAACATAAGAGGTGTTAACAGCTGCAGTGAATAGTATGACAGAGTAGGAAAAAATATGAACTTGTAATCAAACAGCTATAATATCAATTCTAGTTTCACTAGTAACAGTCATCTGGGGTAAATTCCTCACTTCCTCTGAGCTGCAGTTTTCTCATCTCTACAATGCCACTGATAATATATCTAGCAATATTGTCATAAGGATTGGCATGTTCAGGTCTGAGATGTGTTAGTTCTCTCCGTCTCTCACTCTTCCTCTCCTCTCTCATGCCCATTCTTTAAAGACATTGAGATAAACTTTCTAATTGCCTTTGTAGATCAAATATAACAATATCTTTACATATTGGAAGACTACTTATTCTGTCCTCAGAACTTAAAATAGCTAGCTCTCATTCTCCAAAAACTTACTTTTCTTAAAATTTAACTTTGTGTATTAAATAATACTTTCTGTTGGGGATAAATATTAATGATGTTTTTAATAGCTTTTTATAGTTCCTGTGGTACTGTTTTATTATACACCATTAAGCAGTTGTTACATTCCATTTGTGGTTGAAGTTGTCTTTACTTTTCTTTTACTATGCCATATTGGTTTGTAAGCCATGTGGGAAAACTTCAAGATGAAAGGCCCTTTATCGATGCAAAACATTAGTATTCTATCTTTTTAGAAGAAGAGTTTACTCTCTAGACATATGGAATTGAATCTAATTATGAGCATTTGCATCATTTAGTCCTAGCAAAAGCAAGACTGGCATTCTGTCATATTAATTTTGTTTCTGTCACCTTAATTTTAATGGCTGGGTCTAAAAAGCTAGGATGCTCAGCCACGCAGGAGAAGAGCAAGGTAGGCATTGCGGACAGTATTGGCCCTCAGTTTATACTAGTTGGCAATGCGAGGGGTTCCCTAAACTAAGCACTGGTGTTTACTCAGTCATAGGGGCCCAACATCACAGCTCCCCACAATGTAGTACAGCCCCAGGAGACAGGAAAATCACACACAATAGACAAATACTCAGAACAGGCTGGTTAAGAGCATTGTGAGTCCTTTTTGGACAAAAGTTGAAGGTGGGAGTGGTGGGGAATCACAAACCTGCCAGACAGCAAATAATCATTACCTCTAGCTCAAAAGAAGCAACCGTGTGCAAACAAATATTTATCTTCACAGGAGCTGAATAATCTCCTCAATATAAGCCAGTAAAATTTCCATGACGCCATGCCATGTTATTCCCTTGCTTAAAATCCTCTCCATTGACCTTAAGGTTAAAATCAAAAGCCTTGATAGAATTTATATTAAGGATTTCAAACTCAGAACCAATATTACATGAAAAATGACAACTGACCCTAGGCCTGTGTGTCAGGAAGGTATAAGAAGTTGTGGGGACCATAGTGAATGGCAGGGCACAAGGCCCATACCATAGCAGCAGCCTCTCCTCAGTTCTATCTGGCTTGTTATTGTTAGGAGGACATTATTGCCAGACTTTCTGACTGGTCAAGATCAGCCAGAAAGCTATATTTTAAAATCTGATTTTTAAATAAGTCAAACTTAAAAATACTGTGTAAGACAACATTCTGTAGAACAAACAAAAGCAAACTTGGACTAAAAACAACCATTTTGTAACTTCTGCACATGCCCAGAACTAGAGAGAGGACAGAGAAGTATATGATGTGTGAGCGTGTGTATGTAACCTATACCTATATATATAGCATATACCTATATGTATAATATTATAATATGTATAATGTATATTATATATAACAGTCTCTATAAATATAGTTACTTATAACTATATATAGAGTTATATGTTCAGATTGTTTCATATATATGTGTGTGTGTGTGTGTGTGTGTGTGTGTGTATACACACACACACACACACACACACACATTGTATATATGTATATATATATA
>NW_024344432.1:594455-628436 GCF_902729225.1 Pteropus medius
ACATTAGATACAGAGTAGAAAATAAATATATGGGAGAATCCTCAAAGCAAGACAAGAATATATAACCAGAACAATTTGCATCATCTAGCCTGCATTTCATATTTTTAATCATTTGGGCAGATGCTGAGCTGAAGTATCGCCTGGTACTGATTATTAAAGATAGCCTTACTAAGCAAATTTATAATATCAACAAGATTATAAGTGAATGCTTAACTTCTTAAAATTAATTCATTCCAGAATATCTCTGAGTATACATTAAAACATGGCATTATATATTAACCAAGACAAAAACTGATTCTTCGTTAAATTAAGACATATATTAAACTGCTGTTTTTGTCCTGTGTCCAGAATACATTAGCATTCACAATTGTCATTTTGTTTATGGTAACGATTCAAACTTTTCACTTATTTAAATAGACATCTCCAGAAATTACTTCAAAATAAAGACTTCTAACTAATTTGGTTTTACTATTTCGGCTTATATTTACAATCCTTAAAATTTGAAATTGTTTCAAGTGACTTGGTTGTTGCTTCTACCATTGGAAAATTGCTCTTGAGTTTGATAAATCAGTATATTCTTTTACTAGTTTTTTGCATGACACATAAACTAGCTTATCAAACTCAAGGAAATTATAGAAAATGATTTTCAAAAATGTTTGAGCAATGATACCATTCATGTAATAAGTGCCTTCTCCCAAGGTGTAATGTTTGAACAGTAAAGTTATTTGAATGTCTGAGATAGAGAATATTTTTAATTTTTAATCTTCTTTTTTATAATTACATTCCACACTGTAAAATCTAACAAAAATTAAATGGAGTAATTCCTTTTTTATCATCTCCAGTATATGGGTGTACAAATCTATATAAATTTGAAAAACAAACCAACCCTCACAATGGTAAAACAACTTACCATTTCCTCATGAATGGAATTTTTATAACCAGATCATTGGATAATTAACTATTGGCCTCAAAAATCCACTTAGCATATTGTACATCTACATGTACTAAAGCTGAAATAATAAATTCCTAAGCTTAAAAATACTTCTTGTGTCTTGTCTCACAATTGCAGAAATAATACTGGAGGGTCTTGTGATTCTCGAGTTTTAATTCTTGTATCACAGCTTTATAGATAATCTGGAGCTTACAAATATAACAGCAGAAAGAATTACCTAGAGAGTATCACCAGGCTGGGCAGTAGGAGTCTTCAGGATGACCAAGTATTTATATGCAGCTATCATCATGAAAAATGTCAGAGCTCCTCTGGTTCACCCACTGTCTGGGATGATGAGCGCTGGTGCCTTCCAATTCAGACACAGTAGTAAGGACACCAACAGGCGTCCTTTTACTTTGTATCTATCATTGCCTAATGGGGACAAAAATGATTATTGAGCATCTGCCAATATGATAAAGTGCTACAATTATCCTAACTGGGTAATACCTATTAGCTTTTTAACAGGAGTGTAAGTGGAATATGCCCAGGGAAAAGTAGCTTAAGTCTCTCAGCAGTTTCAGGATATATTTCATTATTTCAGGTTTCTCCTTAGAAATAATAGGAAAGGAAAAGTATATATTTCCTCTTTAATCTAAACTTGGACACACTAAGATACATGTTTGATTTTTAAAAAGTATTTGAATATCAATTAATGTAATTCATCACATCAACATACTAAGAAAAATCACATGATCATATCAATAGATGTACAAAAAGTATTTGACAAAATCCAACACCAATTCATAATTTAAAAATCTTAGTAAATTAGAAATAGAGATAAACTTTCTCAAATTAATAAAGACCATCTACAAAACAGCTAAAGCTAACATCATACTTAATGGTGAGAAACTCAAAGCTTTCTCACTAAGATCAGGTAAAAAGTAAAGATGGATCCTTTCATCGCTCCTTTTCAACATTGTACTGGAAGTCCTAGCTAGTGCAACAAGAAAAGAAAAAAAAAGAAAGAAAAGGTATAAAAATTGGAAAGAGGACATAAAATGTCCTGTCATTGCTCCCAGATGACATGAGTGTCTATGCAGAGAATTTGAAAGGATCAAAAAAAAAAAACTCCTGGAACCAATAAATGATTATAGCAAGGTTGAAGGATACAAGGTTAATATACAAAATTAAATTGCTTTCTCCTATACTAACAATGAACCAGTAAAGTCTGAAATAAAAAATATAATACTGTTTATATTTGGACCCCAAAAATGAAACACTTAAGTATAAATCTAACAGAATACGTACAAGATCTATATGAGAAAAACTACAAAACTCTTGTGGACAAAATCAAAGTAGAACTAAATAAGTGGAGAGAGATTTCATGTTCATGAATAGGAAAAATCAATATTGTCAAGATATCAGTTCTTCCCCAGTTGATTAATAAATTCAATGCAATGTCAATCAAAATCCAAGCAAGTTATTTTATGGAAAATAAAAACTAATTCTAAAGTTTACACAGAGAGGCAAAGTACTCAAAATAGCCAACACAAGATTGAAGAAGAATAACAAACTTGGAGGACAAACATTACCCAACTTTAAGACTTACAAATAGCGTGATGGGTAAAGGGGATCAAATATATGGTAGCTGAAAGAAACTAGACTCTGGGTGGTAATCACACAATAGAATATATAGATGTCAAATTATAATGTACACCTGAAAATCATATAATTGTATTAACCAATGTTACCCCAATAAACTTAAAAATTAAAAAAAGACTTAACAATAAAACTACAATAACCAAGACAATATGGTATTGGCAAAAGAACAGACAAATAGATAGATGAAACAGAATAGAGACCACAGAAATGGATCTCCATAAATATAGGCAACTGATCTTTGACAAAAGAGCCAAGGCAATACAATACAGCAAAGATAGTCTCTTCAATAAATGGTGCTGGAACAACTGGACACCCACATGTCAAAAAAAATTCAGACGAAGTCCTTACACCCTTCGCAAAAATTAACTCAAAACAGATTATACACTTATGTGTAAAATGCAAAACTCAAAACTCCTAGAACATAGAAAACCTAGATGACCTTGGGTTTGGGTTTTAAATATAATACCAAAACATGATCCATGAAAGAAATCACTGATAAGCAGGATGTCATTAAAATTAAAGACTTTGCTCTGCAAAAAACAATGTCAAGAGACTAAAAAGACAAGCCACAGACTGGGAGAAAATATTGTAAAAGACACAACTGATAAAGGACTTTTATTGAAAATATACAAAGAGCTTTGAAGATTCAACAAAACAAACGACTCAATTAAAATATAGATTAAAGACTTTGACAGACACATCACCGAAGTAGCTATGTAGTGGCAACTAAGCATATGAAAAGATGCTCTACATCATATGTCATCAGAGAAATGCAAATTCAAACAACAATGAGGTACCACCACACACCTATTAGAATGGCCAAAATCTAGAACACTGAAAACACTAAATGCTGATGAGAATGTGAAGCAACAGGAACTGTCACTGCTGGTGGGAATGCAAAATGGTACAGCCAGTTTAGAAGACTGTTTGGCAGTTTTTTACAAAACTAAACATATTGTAACCATACAAAGCAGCAGTTGTACTCCTTGGTGTTTACCCAAAGGAGTTGAAAACTCATATTCACACACAAAAAAAACCTGCACATGGATGTTTATAGCAATTTTATTCATAACTGACAAAACTTGGAAGCAACCAAGATGTCCTTCAGTAGGCAAATGGATAAATAAACTGTGATGCATCCAAGTAATAGAACATTATTCAGTGCTAAAAGAATTGAGCTAGCAAGCAATGAAAAGACATGGAAGAACCTTAAATGCATATATTAAATGAAAGAAACCAATCTGAAAAGGCTACATATTATGATTCCAACTATATGACATTCTGGAAAAGGTAAAATTATGGAGACGGTAAAAGGATCAGTGGTTGCCGGGGATTAAGGGAGAGGGATAAATAGGTGAAGCATAGAGGATTTTTTTTTTAATTTTTAATTAAGTTTATTGGGATAACATTGGTTAATACAATTATATAATTTTCAAGTGTACATTATCATTTGACATCTGTATATTCTATTGTGTGTTTACCACCCAAAGTTCAGTTTCCTTCAGCTACCATATATTTCATCCCCTTTACCCACTTCACCCTCCCCCTACCCCCTTATATTTGACCCTCTTTACCTCTCCCTTCCCCTACTCCTCTCCCACATTCTACCATCTGGTAACCACTAGTCTATAGTCCATGTCCATGAGTCTTTTTTGTCCTGTTCCTTTGTTGCTTTTAGGTTTATATCCCACATATAAGTGATATCATATGATTTTCAACAGTTTCTGTCTGGCTTATTTCGCTTAGCATGATTATCTCGAGGTCCATCCATGTTGTCGCAAATGGCAGTGCTTCATTTCTTCTTGTGGCTGAGTAATATTCCATTGTGTATATGTACCACAGTTTCTTTAGCCAATCATCTATAGTAGGACACTTCGGTTGCTTCCATGTCCTGACCACTGTGAATAATGCTGCTATGAACATCAGTGTGCAAATATCTCTTTGGATATGGGTTTTCAAGTCTTTGGGGTAAGTACCTAGTAGAGGGATTGCTGGATCATATGGTAGATCAATTCTCAGTTTTTTGAGGAATCTCCATACTGTTTTCCATAGTGGCTCTACCAATTTGCAGTCCCACCGGCACTGTATGAGTTCCTTCTCCTCCGCATCCTTTCTGACATTTGTTATTAATTGTCCTGTTGATTATAGCTATTCTAACGGATGTGAGATGCTATCTCATTGTAGTTTTGATTTGCATTTCCCTAATAGCTAGTGATGTTGAGCATCTTTTCATATATTTGTTGGCCATTTGTATGTCTTCTAGGGAGAAGTGTCTGTTCAGGTCCTCTGCCCATTTTTTGATTGCATTGTTTGCTTTTTGTTGTTGTTGTTGTTATTGAGTTGTATGAGTTCTCTGTATATTTTGGATATTAGGCCCTTATTGGAGATGTTGCTTGCAAATATATTTTCCCATTCGGATGGTTCTCTCTTTATTTTGTTGACGATTTCTTTTGCTAAGCAGAAGTTTTTTAGTTTGATGTAGTCTCATTCATTTATTTTAGCTTTTACTTCCCTTGCTTTTGAGGTCAAATTCATAAAATCCTCTTTAAGTCCAAGGTCCTTGAGTATAGTTCCTACGTTTTCTTCTATGCATTTTATTGTTTCAGGTCTTATATTTTGGTCCTTTATCCATTTCGAGCTAATTTTGGTGTATGGTGATAGACAACAGTCTAGTTTCATCGTTTGGCAAGTGGCTTTCCAGTTTTCTCAGTACCATTTATTAAAGAGGCTTTCCTTTTTCCACTGTATGTTTTTGGCTTTTTATCAAAAATTATTTGCCCATATAAATATGGGTTTACTTCTGGACTCTTGATTCTGTTCCACTGGTCCAGGTGTCTGTTTTGTTGCTCATACCATGCCGTTTTGATTACTGTCGCTTTGTAGTATAATTTGAAGTCGGGCAGAGTGATAACTCCAGCCTCATTCTTTTTCTCTGGCTTTGGCAATTCGAAGTCTTTTGTGCTTCCATATGAATCTGATGATTTTTTGTTCTATTTCTTTAAAAACTTCCGATAAGATATTGTTGGGGATTGCATTAAATCTGTATAATGCTTTAGGTAATATGGTCATTTTAACTATGTTGATTCCTCCAATCCAAGAATATGGAATATCTTTCCATTTCTTCGTATCTTCTTCGATTTCTTTTAATAGGATCTTATAGTTTTCATTATATCTGTCCTAAACTTGTTTCGTTAAATTTATTCCTACGTATTTTATTCTTTTTGTTGCAATTGCAAAAGGAATTATTTTTTCCACTTCTTTTTCTGACACTTCATTATTAGAGTATAGGAACGCTATGGATTTTTGAATGTCGATTTTGTATCCAGAGTCTTTACTGTATTTGCTTATTGTTTCTAGTAGTGTTCTTGTGGAGTCTTTAGGGTTTTCTATATAGAGAATCATGTCATCCACAATAGTGACAGTTTGACTTCGTTTCCTATTTGGATGCCTTTTATATCTTTCTCTTGTCTGATTGCACTCGCTAGGATCTCCAATAGCAGTGGCGATAGTGGACAGCTTTGCCATGTTCCTGATTCTCGAGGAAAGTATAATGTTGGCTGAGGGTTTGTCATATATGGCCTTTATTTTGTTAAGGTACTTTCCTTCTATATCGATTTTGTTAAGTGTTTTGATCATAAATGGATGCTGTATCTTGTCGAAGGCTTTTTCTGCATCTATTGATATGATCATATGATTCTTATTTTTTTAATTTGTCTATGTGGTGTATCACATTAATCGATTTGCGTATGTTGAACCATCCTCGTGCCTCAGGGATGAAGCCCACTTGATCGTGGTTTATAATCTTTTTAATATGTTGCTGTATTCGGATCGCTAATATCTTACTTAGGATTTTTGCATCTGTGTTCAAAAGAGATATTGGTCTATCGTTTTCTTTTTTCATGTTATCCTTACCAGGTTTTGGTATCAGAGTAATATTGGCCTCATAAAATGTGTTAGGAAGTGTTGCCTCCTCTTCAATTATTGGGAGGAGTTTGAGGAGAATGGGTATTAAATCTTCTTTGAATGTTTCGTAGAATTCATTGGTGAAGCCATCTGGTCTTGGACTTTTACTTTTTGGTAGGTTTTTGATGATTGTTTCAATTTCCATACTGCTAATCAGTCTATTTAGATTTTCCAGTTCTTCTTGATTCAGTCTAGGAAGTTTGTATTTTTCCAAGTACTGGTCCATTTCTTCTAGGTTATATAATTTTGCATAGTATTCTTGTATGATATTTTGTATTTCTGTGATATAGGTTGTAATTTCCCCTCCTTCATCCCTGATTTTGTTTATTTGTGTCCTTTCTCTTTTTTCTTTAGTGAGTCTAGCCAGGGGTTTGTCAATCTTATTAACTTTCTCAAAGAACCAGTTCTTTGTTGCATTTATTTTTTCTATCTTTTTGTTGTTGTTGTTTTCAATTTCATTTATTTATGCTCTAATTTTGATTATTTCTTTCCTTCTGCTGACTTTAGGTTTCATTTGTTCTTCCTTTTCTAGTTTTTTAAGATAAAGTGTTAGGTTGTTTATTTGGGCTCGTTCTTGTTTTTGAAGATAGGCCTGTAATGATATGAACTTTACTCTTATGACCACTTTTGCTGTGTCCCAAAAATTTTGATATGTTCAACTATCATTATCATTAGTTTCTATGTATTTCTTGTTCTCTTTTTATTTCTTCTCTGACCTAGTTATTCTTCAGTAGCATGTTGTTTAATCTCCATGTATTTATGGTTCTTCCTGATTTCTTTCTGCAGTTGATCTCTAATTTCAAAGCATTATGATCAGAGAATATGGTTGGTATGATTTCAACTCTAATATTTGCTGAGGCTATCTCTGTGTCCCAGTATGTGGTCGATTCTTGAGAATGTTCCATGTGCACTAGAGAAGAATGTATAAGCAGCTGTTTTGGGATGGAAGGCTCTGTAAATGTCAATTATGTCCAGTTGGTCTAATATGTCATTTAAGGATGTTATTTCCTTATTGATTTTCTGTTTGGATGATAGGTCCATATGCGACAGTGGGGTATTTAGGTCCCCTACTATGATAGTGTTTTGGTCTGTTTCTCCCTTTAGTTCTGTTAGTAATTGCTTTACATATTTCAGGGCTCCCTGATTGGGAGCATAGATATTAATAAGTGTTATGTCTTCTGGTGCATGCTTCCCTTTATCATAATGAGGTGTCTCTCAGTATCTTTCTTTACTTTTTTTATTCTAAAGTCTACTTCGCCTGATATTAGTACTGCTACTCCCGCTTTTCTCTGAATGCCATTTGCTTGAGTCTATATTTGTCTTTGGAGCTGAGATGTGTCTCTTGGAGGCAGCATATGGTTGGGTTTTGTCTTTTGATCCATTCTGCATCTCTGTGCCTTTTTATTGGTGAGTTCAGTCCATTTACATTTAGGGTGATTATGGAAATATGAGGTCTTCATATAGTCATTTTATCTTTTGCTTTCTGGTAGCTCAGTGTTTCCATTGCTTCCTTGTCCTTGTGCTTCTGTTTTCTTTATTTTGGTTGGCTTTTGTGGATTTTCCCTCTGGTCCTTCTTGTTTTATGTTATATACAATGGTTCTGAATCTTTGGCGTGAGGTTACCATTATGAATATGTAAAATATGTAAAGGATAATTATATATATACACACACACACACACACACATACACACACACACACACACACACATATACATAGTCATCCATTTTCTTCTTCTGCATGTGCTTTATCTCCATCCCCCTTTGCGAATTTGAATCTTTGAATTCTCCCCTTTTCAGTCATTGTTATCTGAATTTGTTCCTATGTATGCTGAACGTTCATTATTATCTTGTTATAACTATTCTCTTCTTATTATTTAAGCTTATAATGCCTTGTTCTTAGTAAGGGTTGCACTCCTCTGCTTCTATTTGCCTGATAGTCACTTTACTCCTAAATATGTTTTGTTTTGGTTTTTTTGTCATTTTGTTTTAGGTGAACTGACCCCTTTCAGTTTTTCCTGTAGTGCAGGCCTCATAGTGGAGAATTTTCTCAATTTTTATATGTCTGCAAAGGTCTTAATTTCTCCTTCATATTTAAAGGAGAGGTTAGCAGGATACAGTATTCTAGGCTGCTAGTTCCTTTCGCTTAATAATTTAAATATTGGATTCCATTCCTTTCTGGCTTGTAAGGTTTGCGCTGAGAAGTCTGACGATAATCTAATGGGTTTACCTTTATAAGTTACCGTTGTTTTTTTCTCCCTGGCTGCCTTGAGAATTCTGTCTTTGTTGTTGATTTTGATAATTTTAATACAATGTGTCTTGGTGAAGGCCTTTTTGGGTTGAGATAATTCGGTGTTTTGTTGACTTCTTGAATTCCAAGCTCCAGCTCATTCCTTAGATTTGGGAAATTCTTGTCTACTATTTCTCTGAAAATGCTTTCTAGTCTCTGCTCCTTTACCTTGCCTTCAATAATGCCCATTATTCTTATGTTTCCTCTCCTGATGGTATCAGCTAGTTCTTGAATTTCTCTTTCATTATTTTTCATTCTTCGATTTCTCTCTTCTTCCTTCTGAGTTATTTCTAGATTTCTGTCCTTGATATCACTGATCCTTTCCTCCATTTAGTTGACTCTATTTCCCAAGCTTGCTATTTTATTTTTCAACTCTTGCAGTGTGTTCTTCATCTCCAGAAGTTCTATTTTTTTTGGGGTTCAATCTCCTTGCACTTCTCATCTAGTTGTTTTTTCAATTCCTGAAATTTTTGATATGACTCATTTCAGAATCTATTGAGTTTTTTCAGAAGTACCATCCTGAAGTCTCTGTCATTTAAGTCGCATATTTCTGTCTGTAAGCTTATTTTCTGGAGATTTTTCTCTTTCTCTTTCTTTCTGAGATGTCTTGTCACCTTGGTAGTTCATGGTGTTTAATGGACTATTTCTCCACTTAGGCATTAATGGAAGTGTATTCTGCTGTTTTTCCAGAAAGAATATTTAATATATAAAGGTCTCTCTTTAGCCTGCTGCAAAGAAGGCGCTTTTCTTTTGGTTTCCAGTAGGTGATGTCTAAGCCTCTTGGATCCCTGCTTTATATAAGGTCTTAATAACACTTTTTAAATTTTCTTGTAGATATTTAATCACACTCGCTACCCTCAGTTTCAGTGCCCATCAGTGTCAGCGACAGTTTTGGCAGCTTTTGCTTAGATTCCCCTGGGGTTCTGCGGTGATTGGTCTCGAAGGGTATGGGGGAGGGGCCCTCTAGGTTGGGAGTTGCGGGCTGTGGCTCAGTCTCGGTTTTGCAACCATGGCCAGTAAAACTCAACTATTGTTTCTCTGCTGTCCCATCCTGCTTCTCTGTCTTCTGCCCTGATGACTGGGCCCTTCCACCCAGCTCAGGTTGCTCACAGCTTTCCCAGGTAGGGCTGTTCAGGGAAGTTCCCGCACCTTTACCCCTCCCCCTCCTCCTGCAGGGAGCTTCGGTGGCTGTGAGAAGCAACTTCTTTATTTCTCCCAGTCTACCACCCGACACCCGGGGTTCTGACCTGTGGTAGCTCTTATGCACAGATCCCACGCTCAGACATGCTGGTGTATAGTTTCGGCATTTTTTGTGCATTTCAGATGTTCAGCTTATTGTTGTTTCAAGGGGAAAGATCTGGGGACATCTCTCACTCTACCATGTTTCTGCCAATTCTCAACTCCCAGAGCATCAGGACACTCGGACAGCAGCAGAGGCAGCGGCGTGCCCAGAAGTATCTTTTCTATAACCTTGCTGGTTCCATAAAAATCTATGAATGGTGCATAACTAAAATTCCAGAAGAATCTCAGTCAAGAATATCTACAAAATGTCAGAATTTCCAGAAGAAAATCTTTCATCCTACAATAATATATATACACATTACTATTTTAAAATAAAGAATTTTGATTAAAATATTCATTTATATTCATAACACTCTATTACTTCTCTAGATAAGTTTAGAATGTAGCTCTTCCATTCATTCATTAGCCTTTAATATTAATTATGATGGAGTATCTCTGTTTTGTGAAATAGACACAAAAGTCAGTAAGTTGGAAATAACTTGTGGTCATTCCAATCTTAACCAGAATTAGACTCTTAGTGTACAATTTATGGACTTAACTCTCACATTATTATTAATCTGCTTAGCATGGCCATCTACTCTGCCCCATAAGCTATAAGATTACATAATGTAAAATTATTTTTTTTAAAGTTACAAGTTCTTACATTATGCTCAGTGTAATAAACCAGTCACAAAAATATTATATGATTCTACTTATATGAGGTATCTAAAGTAGTCAAATTCATAGAAATATAAAGTAGAATGGTGGTTACCAGGAGCTAAGGAAGAGGGGGAAAGAGAAAATTGTTGTTTAAGGGGTATAGAGTTTCAAATTTAAAAGACGAAAAAGTTCTGGAGATCTCTTTCACAACAGTGTGAATAGACTTAACACTACTGAACTATTTACTTAAAAACGGTTAAGATGATAGATACTCTGGTTTCTCTTCTGACTGAAAAAACTTTCACCTTTTATTAAATAAATGGATAAGATTTTGATTTAAGTTACAAGTAAATCACATCAAAGATATAATCGTATAACACTAATCCTGTAGGAAGGCAATTAGTCTACTTAATGATATTCCGATAAGCAAAAATAATCAGAGTAATGTCACCAAAAAATACTATTTTTAATGACAGTGAAGGAACTAGGATGTCAATATCTTCTATTATTTTCAAATTCCCAAAGACAACTGGTAATATGAAGTCACTTTCTCTCAGAAAAGGAGAGAAAGTTCGAGCAATTACTTTCCTCATTTACAAATACACGCTAAAGACATAGTAGTAATAAGGCGGAGTAAATCACTTCTGGCCAATGTTTACAGGGGCTGCAAGCAAGCCTCTAGGAACAGAACAGTATTGCCTGAACTACATGCTTTGTCTTTGCACTGAGTGAGAGCCAGAAACACTATAAGAACTAGAATCTAAATCATAAGTAAATATATCAATTGATATTAAAGCCCTTTGAAAGTATATAAAAAATGGTATCAAAACACCTGTTAGAAAATGTTAATCCCATTATAGGAAAAACATACTACTATTACTCTTTTTTGACAAATTAATGCATTTCTGGGAAACTGTAATAGCCTTTGTATTGGTCTTAGATCTTTATTTTCTACTCATCTATCTTCCTACCAGGAACTACTCTGACCAGGGCCAGAAAAAGTTAAAGCATTTTTCAATATTGGAAGGAGCTTTTCTATGAGAATAGTATTTCTGAAGTGAGCTGAAGTTTCTACTTCAAAAGAATGGCAATACAGTAAGGAAATAATAACAACCTAAATAATTTTGGAGTATCCACCAAAAAAAACTATATAGATCGAGAAGAAAAAATAAAAAACTGGAAGTCCCATGCTCTCATAATAACTAGAAAACAAAAAATACAAAAAATAAATCAAATTACCTGTAAGTAGAAAAATAAACAACAATTTCCTGTAGTACCATCTTCCAAGCTCCCTCCTCAAGCATTTGCAGAAAGACAAGGTAACTCAGAAAAACTGTGCAGAAGAGAGAAGAGGACAGCAAAGAATCAAACACTGAAGTAAAATCATTCTCAGAAAGACAAAGTGCACACTAAACAAAAAAAAACTGAAATAGAGTTGCTGGGGATCAGAGCAGTATCTACTCTAAAATGGAAAAGCTATGTGGAAGGACTAGGCTTACCAGATATTTAAACAGACTAAAAAGCCTCTATAGGTGTAAGATTTGTGTCTAGATTTTTTTTTTTTTTTGCATGTAGATGTCCAATTGTTCTAGCACCTTTTATTGGAAAGATTATTCTTTCTCTATTGAATTTCATTTGCTCCTTTGTTAAAGATTAGTTGACTATACTTGTGTGGGTCTATTTCTGGGCTCCCTATTCTGACCCATTGAGTCTACTTGCCTATTTTTTGCCAATACCACACTGTCTTAATTACTGTAGGTTTATAGTAAGTCTTGAAATCAGGTAGTGTCAGTCCTTCAACTTTGTCCTTTTCCTTCAATGCTGTGTTGGCTAGTCTAGGTCTTTTGCCTTTTCACATAAACTTTGAATCAATTTGTCAACATCCACAAATTTACTTATCTCAATTTTGATAGATATTGCTTTGAATCTATAAATCAAGTTGAGAACTGATATATTAGCAATATCAAGTCTTTCTATCCATAAACATGGAATATCTATTTAGATCTTCTTTAACTTCTTTTATCAGAGTTTTATAGTTCTCCTCATATACATATTGTACATATTTTGTCAGATTTATACCTAAGTATTTTATTTCATTTTTTGGTGTTAACATAAATGATGTTGTGTTTTTAATTTCAAGTTCCAATTGTTCATTGTTGATGTATAGAAAGCAATTGACTTTTGAATATTAATCTTGTATATTAACCTATACCTTTCTAAAATTGCTTATTTCCACGTTTTTTGTGTGTGTACGTGTCTATTCTTTGGAATTTTCTACATAGGCAGTCATGTCATATGAGCACAAAAACAGTTTGCTATCTTCCTTTCCAATATGTGTATTTTTTTCCCTCTTTTATTTATTGTATTAGTTAGGACTTCCTGTATGATGTTGAATAAGAGTGGTGAGGGGAATGCCTGCTTTTTGATACTGGAGTTTGATCCTGTAAACACTCATTTTGCCATGTTAACCCATTTCCCATTTAGAAAAAAAGTGCCTCTCGCTGCCAACGTTAATTTAGTTTTACATAAACGTGCTCTTTGAGGCTGAAGCAAATCTGACTGGTTTTCAATGTGAAAATAAAATATAAAAACTGTTATAAACAATTTATTTCTAAACAGAACTTGTCTCTAATCTTAATGTAACAGAAATATATATGTAAATCAGATTCATCAAATGAATAAATAAATCTTCGGCTAACAACTATTGGAGAACAATGTTAACACCACACATAGGAATGCTGTGTTTTCTAGGATTTGACATTATCAGCAATCAAGAATCACTATATTTTGTAAATGGAAATACCACTACTAAAAACAGAATGTTATAAATAGAATGATGTCGTTCGTTTCCAAAGATTACCGATATTCTAGAGCAATGTAAAGATAATAATAAAAGTGAGATATTTCATGGCAAACTTTGGGGGGAAGGTTAGGACCGTAATGCACGAGTTATCTCAGGGTAAATGCTGCAGCCACAAGGGCTGCCAGCGAGTATTCTCAGGACAAACAAGAAATGGGTTAAGCCTTGTCAATATAGGGTGCTATAAAGTTAGTATAAGGCATAGCAGAGGAAGGGCTTCTCTTGTTGGTTTCAGGGTGCTTTGCCTTTCGCTCTCATGACATGCTGCTACCAGTATATGAGAGACCTAATGGTATTCATCACCTGTGGAGTTTCTCCAATCCAAGGTGAATGGCTTCTACTCATCATCATGGAACACAGGCTGTGAACCAGCTCTGCCTGTGGCATCCCAGTGATCTTCTCTACCACTTGGTGGGCTACAGTCAAACTCTCTCCAATGGGATCAAAATCTCAGTCTTAGATGGGGGTGGTGGATCTTCCAAGTTTGTTCCTTCCATGGATAATCTTCCTCAGTCTCAGAGGGAATGGCTGCTCCCTACATTTGCTATTGCTATATTTGTTAGAGTTTTCTTTTACCTCATCGGTAGTCTTACTGGTTAACAATTCTTTATTTTTAATTTTACCTGTTCAAATTGCTGGCTTGGTTTCTGTCTCCTGACTGGAATGACACAGTTTCTTTTACATTTTTGGTTAACTTAAACTCTCAAGTAGGTTTTTGTCTCCCAACTGAACTGCTATGATTGATTCAAGGGCAGAGGGAATAGAGTGTAGGAAAG
Organism: Pteropus medius; assembly: GCF_902729225.1. Lineage (NCBI taxonomy): Eukaryota > Metazoa > Chordata > Mammalia > Chiroptera > Pteropodidae > Pteropus > Pteropus medius. The sequence goes on from NW_024344432.1 coordinate 608,878, forward strand.
GGTGCCCAGCCATGCTGGTGGGCACAGCAGTTTCTAGCTCTATGAGGGGCTCAGATGTCTTGGTTCACTAGGTGGGTGAGATGTCAGCAGAACTAACTGGCATGTGGAGCAAATGAAACCCAGCATTCCTGAGAACTCTTCCCTCAGGATTCTCACTGAGAGATATGGCTGGGAGAGGAGATTGGCTGCACTACTCGAGATGTGGTAGGCTCAAAATAATAAGAAGAGCCCTCTTGAATACCGTCGAAAAGAAAACGGAACAGATCAGTGAGCCCAGACGGGGCCAGAACTTCTGGTTACATACTGATAGGCACCCAGAGTAGTTATAATATTGTCTACTCTGGCCTATGAGCAACCAGATGCCTTGTTGATGGTCACGAAAAAAGCTCTACAGCCCTGAAAGATTTTATCCTTCTGATGAGCAGATAAGCTATAGATATTTATATGATATTGTTTAACATTATAATAAGATACATGTTAGGAAATGGCTTGTATGAACTGTACGTATTGATTGTTAATATGAATAATTTGCATTATGAGTTTGTTTTTCTTAGTGTGTACTCTCTCCCGTCCCCGGGGATGTGGATGAGCAAAGTATTCTGTTACACTGCCTCGCTCCTACTGGCAGTGACACAGGTGCAGAACTGTTGGCATGATGAATCAAATACCAATTGCATCACTGCCGCCTGTGCTTAGCTAGAATTGCCGTCAGTGGAGGAAATAGAATTCATTAGTTTTCTTTCAGGGCACATGCAAACACATGGGTTTCAAAGAATATATAATGGCAGCAAGGAGAAATTGGCAAAGCCCAACCCTTTCCTTTTCCTGAGCAACTCTAGTAACAGATAAACCAATGAGTCTTTTAATGTACTGTCTTTGTCAGTAGATGTTTGAGAAGACGGTATCACTGTGGCTATTGAGAAAATAATATTGACTTGGAGAATCTAAAACGCTATAAATGCACACAGAAAATATAACAATATAACCAAATAGTCAAACAACTGCTTTAAAGGATTCAGATAAAAATGAAATGCATAAAAATCCTCACTCATTTGATGAGTTATCTGGTGTGATAAGTTCAGAGCCTTTATTTTAGTATCTATTTTCCTTTTGGCATTGGCTGTACTAATGCCATTTGACTATAAGAATGGGCTCTGGTGTGATGATAGAGCACTGCATTTGGAGAAAAATTAAGGCTCTCTTAAAAAAAAGTCATCTTCTCAAGGTTCCTGAGATGGATGGGAACTAGGAGCAAGCTTAACATAAGTTATAGCTTCATGTTTCCAAACTGGACTGATCTTAGAGATTTTGATCAGAATTCTGTGATGGGACCCAGGAATCTGTGTTTGTAACTCAAGTTGTAAACTTGATTCTGCCAATTTAGAAAACATCGTTCTTATGTATATATTCAAAAGCGAAGTTTTTTTCACTCTTTAATTTCCCCTCCCCCTACTTCCACCCCTGACCTACGGATGCTGCCGTCTCCCTTTAAGAACTGGATCTCTGAAGGCGGGGCGTCTCCAACCACGCACTCCTGGGGCCTGGTGCACCTGGGGTATGCACCCGGGGTATGGTGGTCCGTGGCTCCACCTGAGCAAAAACCCAGGGCCTTCTGCACATAAAACAGACGTGCTAGCCACTACACTATGGAGACACTCCTACTTTTTTTTAATGCACTTAGATTTCTTGCTTGTCCATATAGATTTAGGCTGGCATGACTCACCTACATGAATGTATTTTTTGAGGTTTGGGAACACCAGTCTCAGCATTTGGGAGAAAACATTAAAAACAACAACAACAACAAAAAAACCCAACTGCCTGAGTTGAATTGAGCAACTGAAAGGCAAACACCTGGTCTTTTCTTCCCAATTATGCTGCTCGGGCTAGAAGACTGCTTGGGATAAAATGTATTCATATCAGAAATCATCCTTGTTGCTCCTTCCTGAACTATACTTCTTTTTTTCCCTTTGAAGCATAACATTTATTGCCTTTTTCCAATTACAAAAAATAATTCATGCTCAATGCCAAAAATCCCAAAGAAAAAGAAAACAAAAATCTATAATTTCACCACCCAGAGAAAACCTTGCTATATGTTTTCTAAAGATGCAGTGATATGTTCTTCTTAAGGCTTGTAATTACAATACATCGTGACCTCTCTGTGCAAAAAAGTTAATTTTAAGTTAAAATGAGAATGTTAAAGGTAACCTAGAGAAACTAGGTTTTCACTCCTGTTACATTTTCATATCTTAAGAAATGTTGATATATCAAACTGCCCTTAGAATTCTGAGTATCCGTATCTTTCGAATTTATAAATACCATCTTATATTCTAAAGTTGCCATGCCTTGACATATTTTTCTCCAAAGAGCTTTTTTTAACCTTTAGATATTTGTCATTCATTCATTCATTGTACAATTGTCAAACATTTATTATGGGAATGCAGCATTTAACAAGATTGATAAGGTCCTTGCCTCCAGTGGGCTTATAAAACTCTAAAACTTCTATAAGATAACAGGATAAAATCCAAATGATGTTGGGTTTGGCAATGAGTCGTTAGCTATAACACCAAAAGCACAATATATGAAAGAAAAAATAATAAGGTGGACTTCATTAAAATTAAAAACTTCTGCTCTGCAAAAGATACTGTTAAGAGAATGAAAAGACAAGCTATGGACTGGAAGAAAATATTTAAAAAAACATATATCTGATAAGAACATGTATCAAAAATATAGAAAGAACTGTTAGGACTTAATAGTAAGAAAAACAATCCAATTAAAAAGTGAGCAAAAAGAGCTGAACTAAAACCTCACCAAAAAGATGTACAAGTGGAAAATAAGCATGTGAAAGGATGCTTACATCATATGTCATTAGAGAACTGCAGATTAAAACAATGAGGTTCCACTACACACACATTAGAATGGCTAAAATCCAAAACACTGACAATACCAAATACTGACAAGCATGTTCATCAATAGGAATTCTCATTCACCATTGGTGGGAAGGCAAAATGGTACAGCCACTTTGGAAGACAGTTTGGCAGTTTCTTACAAAGTTAAACATAGTCTTACCATATGATCTAACAAATACACTCATTGATATTTACCCAAATGACTTGAAAAATTACGTCCACACAAAAACCTGAACATGGATGTTTACAGCAGCTTCATTCATAACTGACAAAACTTGAAAACCACCAAGATGTCCTTCAGTAGGTGAATGGATACACAAACTGATACATCCATACAGTGGAATGAAATTCAGTGATAAAAAAAGAAATGAGCTACCAAGTGATGAAAAGACATGGAACTTTAAGGTATGCCACTAAGTGAAAGAAGCCAATCTGAAAAGGCTACGTATTGTATAATTCCACCTATATGACTTTCTGGAAAAACCAAAACTATAAAGACAATAAAAAGATCAGTGGTTTCTTAGGGTTGAAGCAGGAGGAGGAGAAGGGATGAACAGGTGGTACACAAGGAATTTTTAGGGCTGTGAACTATTCTGTATGATACTGAAATGGTGGTTACACGACATTATGCATTTGTCAAAACCTACAGAATGCACAACACAAAGAGTGAACCTAATGCAAACTATGAACTTCAGTTACTAGTATATCAATACTGGATCATCATTTGTAACAAATGTACCACACTAATACAAAATAGTAATAATATCTGGGGGGAGGGAGTATATAAAAACTTTCTGTACCGTCTGCTCAGATCTTTCATAAACTTAGAACGGCTCTAAAAATAAAATACATCATTTATTTTTAAAAGCAGGACAAGGAAGGATGCATTTAGAGCTAGAGGCAATAAACTGATAAGTGGCACAGAGGTGATATGACTGCTCATAAAGCTAATAGAATATGAAATCAAGAAAAGAGATAAAGCCACAGTGTACTCTTGTATAGTCAGACAACAACTGGAGTATTCCAGACAGTTTATGCAGGATATTGGCTGACTGGACAGTATCCAGGATAGTTGGAAGCCTGGAATTTCTGGCCTCTTAGGGAATTTGAGAAAATTGAGATGTTTAACTTGGGGAAAAAACGAATTTTGAAGACTATAATAGCTATCTTCAAATTCTGGAAAAGTTGTCACCTAGAGAAAACAATAAATTTATTCTGTATTTTTTTAAAGGTCAAAACAAGAGTCCATTGAAGTTACAGTGAATCAAGCTTAACATTTAGGATTGCTCAAACATTGAGCTGGCTGTCTTGGAAAAAATGAGGTTCAATCAGTCTGGAAGATCACTTATTAGGATAATTACGTAAAGGACTCTTCGTGTGAAGTTGAGCTAAATCTAGATGATTTCTAAGGTCCCTTCCAACCCCAAAGTCTATGACAAGTGAGAAGGGTCATGTAAGGTTTTGAAAGATAAGTAGGAGTTAAACCTACTGTGAAAGAGGCAGAGGACATATATGTGTTTTACTATGTGCACGCACACACACAATACTTAAGGAGTAAAATATGGCACAATAAAATTTATATACCATATGATTTCACTTATATGCAGAATCTAAGGAACAAAAAGGACAAAATCAAAAACAGACTCACAAATATAGAAGACAATCTGGTGACAGCCACAGGGGAGAGGGGTTGGGAAGGCTGGGAGAATGGGGTGAAGGGTTAAAGAAGTACAAATTAGTAGCTGATAGATGGTCACAGGGATGCAGAGCACAGCATAGGGAATGCAGTCAGCATTAATGTAATGGCTAGGTGGAGAGCCAGAGGAGAGAAAGAGCAGTCAGGGAGATCGTTTTGTAAACTATATAAATATCTAACCAATGTACTGTATACTCGAAACTAACAATAAAATTAAATTTAAAAGAAGTTGTATATTTCTTTACAGTGCTGTACACATAATAGGAACCTAGTAACAATTTGGAGATTATTAAATTCAGTTTTGAAAGGTTTTTTAATGTTATGAGGAATCTTGAATAAAATACGGCCTGCTTGAATTCCATCCCTTTTTTTATGCTACAGCTAAAATGGGTGGAATCATGAGAAAAGTAGGGAAAAGATGAACTAGGGAAAAGGAGGTGTCACTGAAGCCAAGAGAAATATTTCCAGAATAAATGGGTAGTCAAGAGTGTCAGATGTAATTGAAGATTTTAAGATAACACAAGGACTGAAAAATGTCCCTTGGATCTGACAGTTATAAAGCAGAACTTAATGTTCAGTGGTACGGTGGGTGCAAGTCAGATTTTTCAAAAACAAAGGCAGTGGCACTATACCATAAAGTTAAGTGACCATCTCCAGCTGGCAAGCCTGAAAACCTCAAAAGGAGCAACCATGCCAGGAAATTGTTCTGGGTTGCCCCCTTTTCTATTCCTTGGTTTATGTACCGATTATAATTCAGATTGTTGCCAAGGATTTTTCCTGCCTATTCTAAATTTTAGTTGTTTGATTGGGCTATTCTGTTGGCAATTCATCCCTAACTGCCATCTGACAGCCCCTCAACTAGCTGTGTTTTACCAAAGCCCTTGATATAAACAATGGCAGCTTTACCCAGCCCTATCTCTGCTGTGAGCCTGAGTCAGGAAGTGTAAACTGTGATGTGAAGAAAGTTGACCGAGAAAAGGAAGGAAAAGATGGGAATGACTTGAAGAAAACATTTTGGCGTACATTTGTAGGCTGAGAGGAATGATCCAGTGGAGAAGAAAGGGCGAGGGCCTCCCTGTCTCTAGCAACCCTTCCAGTGCCACGGGAAAGTGTTCTTCTTTAAATTTAACTTTGTGTCACTCCATAAAAACTTGAAAACCTCCCAGTAAAGTCAAACCCACAATTTTACAACTAAAACCTTAAACGATTTAATTACGTGTAACTATACCATATACGAGATGGCACCCCATCGGTGATCAGATACAGGCAAGCATCAATAAACCAAACCAAAGGTGGTGAGATGGAGTGGGACTCTCAGATTTCATCACACTACTCAGAATGGTGTGCAATTTAAAACTTACCAATTGTTTATTTCTGGAATTTTCTATTTAATATTTTTGGACCACAGTTGTCCATGGTAACCAAAACTGCAGATAAGGGTAGACTACCATAATTTGGTTCCTCCATCCCTCACAGTGTCCTCTTTCATCTTCCTCTCTGCCCCAGTTTACCTTATTTCTTCCCTTTTCCAAACATGACTCATTCCTATCCATCTGTACGCCATCCTGTGGGCCTTCAGTGCTCTTTTGCCTTTAATCACATGTTTAATCAGTTTACATTCACCCACAATGAGCATATAAAAAATAAGGACACCAAAAGTAGGAAATATTTTTAAAGTGTTACATTTTTAAACTTCCACATACTAAAAACTTAAAAGAAATATATATTAGGGGAAACATTAGCAGCTTACATATCAGAAAATTTATTATCTTTAATTTAGACACAAACAAAAAAAAAACTTACAAGGCAGGAAGAAAATAATAAAAGCCAGAATAGAGAATGAGCAAAAGATAGAAAGAGGCAGTCTACAAAATAAATACAAATGGCCAATAAGCACATGGAAAAATGTTCTGACTTCATTAGTCAACAAGGGGATGTAGGTTAAAACGACTTGTCAGGTTAGCAGAGACAAAAATGCAAAGCACCCATAGGGAGCAAGGGAGTGTAAAAACAGGCCTTCATATACATTTCTGATTTGGAGCAGAAGTTGGTATTAACTTTCAGGATACCGATTTGGCAATATGGACAAATGCCTTTTTAAAAAATTATTTCCTCCAGGAAACTTTCTTACAGAAATAATAGTGTACACATACATGGGTGAATCAATTAAAATGCTTTCAAAGAATCATTTATAATAGCCAAAAAATAAAAATAGCTTAACTGATCTACAAGAGGAGATACAATACTGTAAGTTCAGAAAAGAATAACAGAAGCACCTAATGGCATAGGATAGAGGATGGCAAACTTTTTCTGTATAGAATTAGAGTACACATTTTAGGCTTTTCAGGGCCCTAAGGTCTCTGTCACAACTATTTAACTCTTCCATGGTAACATGAAAGCAGCCGCAGACAATACATAAACCAAAGGGCATGGCTGTATTCCAATAAATGTTTATTTAAGGACGCCATAATCTGAATATCATACAATTTCCGTGTATCATAAAATATTCTTCTTTTGATTTTTTTCAACCATTTAAAAATTTAAAACCTATTCTTAGTTGGCAGGCTATACAGAAACAGGTGGCAGGTTGGATTTGGCCTGTGGCTATAATTTACCAGCCTCTGGCATAAGAAAATGCTCAGAAAATATTATTAAGGGATTAAAAGTAGACTATATATGGATATATACATGTGGAGAAAGGGCTAGAATCAAAATACCTGGGATTGGAGCCCCATGTTTTCTCAAAGCACCGTAGATACAGCCAGATGTGAGAGTTACCACAATAAAATGTTTAATAATGGTTATTTCTGAGGGATGGGATTATGGGAAACTTATTCTTCTTTTGTGATTTTTGTGTTTTCCAGATTTTCTACAATGACTAGGCATTACTTTACTAACCAGGAAAATGTTAAAATAACTTAAAAAGAAAACTTTAGCTTAAATCAGAGTCTTTCAACCTCAGCATTATTGATTGACATTTTGAGCTGAATAATTTTTGTAGTGGGGCTGTCCTGGGCACTATAGTTTTAGCGGCATCCTGGTCTCTACTCACTAGATACTAGTCCCACTTCCCCAGCTGTGACAATGCAGAATATCTCCAGATATTGCCAAATGTTACCTGGGGAACAAAATTGTCCCCAGTTGAGAATCACTAATATAGAAAAGAGGTCTATTCTCCAGCATACTTTTGTGAGGGGAGAAAAGATGGAGTACTACACTTGTCTTTCTTATCTTTAGGCCTCTGGGAAAGGCTCTATTTTTGTCCAAACCATACAGTAATAAGAAGAGAGTGTTTATGATAGTAAATGTTACAATTAAGATCGTAGCAACCTAAGTTCTTCTTTTCACTTCTTTACATCTGATTAATCAACATTCTGGACCTAAACTCTTCAGAAAGGTAGACTTGTGGGCATATTGAGATAAATATACTGAGTCACGTGAGTTTCGTAACCATGAAGAGGTTACTTAGGCTCCTGCAATTAAAAATGTGAAGGTGATTCTTAACTTGAAAGCTTATTTTTATATGACATGAGGAAAAGTTTTACACTCGACCCATTTTATTATGAAATATTATAGACATATCAAACAACTGAGAATTATATAATGATCGTGTACTAGCCACCAGAGCAGTAGAATAAAACATTATCCATACAAGGGCTGTACCGCCCATCTATCATATTCTCATCCCCAAAAAAGTAATCACTCTCCCAAATTATCGTCCCTACACAGTTCTTCATACTTTCTACTCAGTTACACAGTCTGGTTTTAGCTATATGACCAGCAGAGCATAAAAGTTCTTTGAGTAAACATGTGCCTCAGCCCCCCTGAGGAGGACAAGGTATCTCACACATACCTTATTGGTTTATAATCAAAAGGTTCATCCTGTGCAACTGAGAAAGGGCCGTTGGGAGCTGCACCTGAAAGGAACAGCCCTGTCTAATTGTCTTTACTTCCTCCTGCTGTATCCTTTCCATTTCTTAAAGCCTTATATGAGTAGTCTTGTGAGTCCTTTCAATTGTCCAATCTTGTATATATTTGTTCTATGCTCATAGAACATGATTGCCTTTTGCTGGAAAGGGGCTTTCAATTTTTTTTCTCATCCCTTATACTCAAAACTGATTAAAAATGTATACAACTACTATGAAAAAACAATAGAAAGTATGGATAATTATAATGAATTTTCCTCCTTGCCAATTTGGAGCATTTTTCATTTTTGAAAACCTAAATGAATGTTCTTTCCCCTAATAAAATGTTTCTACAAGAAAGCTTGTGTCTTCAGTTGTAAAAACTGTTTTATGTAGAATCATTCCAATGTATGTTAACTGACATTCATGATTAAATTATTATTTTGTAAGATGAAAGTCTGAAAAAATAATTTGGCAATGTGCAATGAGATCCCCTGGCCATGCCTTGATCTTCTCCCATCCTCCTTGGCTCATGTCATGTTCCCTCTTTGACTTCTACTCCTTTCTGAAATGTCCTCCATATCTCTCCTGATATAAATTTTTCTTTCAAGGGTTAACTAACATCTGACTTCCTCCATTAAAGTCTTCCTGGCCAGCCCCAAATCCTTCCTATAAGTTCATTCCTGTAGAACACTGTTACTCAGTTGGCACCTGGTGTGGATAATACTAGTAATCCATTAAATGAACCTGTGGACCTTCTTGAAAACTTTCGAGGAACAGGAGTATTGTTTGATATTTCTTGCTTTATATATCTTTATTTTGATGACGATGCCTAAAAATCATCTTTTACATATTAAGAACTAGATGAGTATTTGTAGATCCATTTGATAATGAGAAGACAGAGAACATCAAGTTTAAGACTTTGGGTTCTGGATCAAGTACTGGTTTTACTGCTTACTATGGACAATTTAACCTCTCTGACTCGATTTTCTCATTCACTAAATATGGATAATTATAGAATCTACTTTGCTGGACTATTATAAAGATTTATAGAGATTAAATGAGATAATTCAAGGTAACTATAGGAAAAATTCTGTGTGTTTCTCCTTTACTCTCACACTCCCAATACTTCTGACACTAGATGTGTTAGTTTTCCACACATCAAGCAATTCTGTAACACCAGCTGGGTGACCTGCAGTTCGATTCAGTTCTGACACCATCTACCTGGAGTTAGCATCAGATCTCACAAGTTAAGGGCTCAGTCCCATAAGACTGAGCCCACTTTAGATGCCATTCACAAGTCCCAGGTTGTCACCTGTACTTTTGACCAACCTGCTATAAATTGTGGTTCCCATGAACTCCTCTTTGGGTTCAATAATTTGCTAGAACAGTTCATAAAAACCAGAAATACTTACATTTACTTGTTTACTATATAATAAAAGATAAGATAAAGGATACAGATATAAACAGCCAGATGAAGACATAGATACATAGGGTAAGATTTGGAAGAGTCCCATGCACAGGAGCTTCTGTCCCCATGGAGCTGGGTGCACCACCCTCCCAGCACATAGATGTGTTCACCAAAACACCAGTCCCCATTCTGAAGCTATCCAGGAGCCTATCGAGTGTTGCCTCACTAGAACAAAAGACACTCCTATCGGCCAAGAAATTCTAAGGGGCTTAGGAGCTCTGTGTCAGGAACCAGAACCAAACATTACAATAAAAGATTCTCCCAGTGCTCTTATCATTTAGGAAACTACAAAAATTTTAGAAGCTCTGTGACAGGAACTAAGGGCAGAGACCAATATATATTTTTTCTAATATTGCACAGTGGCTTATCACATTAGTAAACCTAAAAAAATGATAGATGTTTTTAAGATTATCATCAGTAGGATCAAGAAGGATGTTTCTTTTTACCTACAATTGTACTAGCTTCTTCAAGATGAGAAGATGCTATTAATTTATAAAATAAGAGTGCCTCTGACCAGAGCAATATCTCATTCTCCGGGCACAACTGGGTTTGCAGAAGTCAATTTTTAATGCACTATTTAAAATGTCCAAATAGACATCAGCAAATCTGGAATAGGTGGATTCTGTATACATTATACTAGATGATTCTGATAATATTCTTTCTGTGTAATTGAGTATTTTTGTACTTTATTATCATTTATATTCTTTTGTTTTATGTTACATGTTTTTACTTCTAAGTAAATTTACTATGGGTCATAAATATATTAAATTTATCTTTAAATATTTAGTCTTCTTGCATTTATGCATTCATTCAATGACTACTGAGCACAAACTAGACTTGAGGCACTGGGTTAGGTTTTCTGAGGCATTCAAACATGAATAAAACATATTAGATCTTTTTAAAAATCTGTATTCACTTACATGACATTAAACACATACATAAATATCCATAATATGACATAGGGTGGGATAAATGTCAAGAACGAATTAAGAAAATTCAAATAAAGAAGAAATCACTTCTAGGTGAAAGAGCAGGGTAAAGTGGCAGTAGCATTTGAAGTGGTCTTCATTCTTCACAGAGGTATGGAAAGATAAGAGGGCATTACACAACTAGGATACCAACTCATATAATATATGTAACTGTTCAGATTTAAATATATTGAATTACTGATACCTATAACCAATATATAGGATCTAACTGAAACTAATTATTTTTTTCAAAATAGAATGTAAACAGAACAATAATCACAAATTCTATTATTCTCTATTATGAACTTGATAATTCAAAGCCTTTGGCAGTAATTACTAAATACCTAGACTGCAAAGATTTATATGTTCTTGCTAATAGCAAACACTTTTTGGATCAGAGTACATACACACATACACACACAGAGTTTGAATTCTTTCCATCTAACAGTTAAAAGTTGGAAGAAATATGCTTATCTCTACCATCTTATTCCTCAGTCTTCTAGTGCTTTAGAACATACTATTCCCACCAAGCAACAAGCCATGCATTATACAGACCATAACTGGAATATCACGTCCAATTCTGAACATGTTGCAATTTAAGAAAGATATTGACAAGCATTTGTATAGCGGAGAATGACCATGACAGTGAGGATCTAGAAATCATAGTTTATGATAAATGGGTGTGATAAAAGGGTATGAATGCTTCACAGTGAAAGGACTAAGGATGGATATCAGTGTTGTCTTCAAATATTTGATGGACTCTTGTGTTTTACTCTGGGTGGCAAATAATCTGTGATTTATAATGGTTAGAGTATGGATTTTACAAGTGATTTATATAAACTAAAAAGGGGTTGATGTTCCCAAGATACTCACTTTCTCTCATTTGCATTTCAGCGTTTTCTTAAATGGTCCAGAAGTGTAGTTATATGTATAGCCAGTTACCTATAATATCTATACTCCCATACATGTTCAGACAGCAACTTCCTTAAGGCTCAAATACCATAATAGAAAAGGATCGACATCTGCTACTCTAGAGCTAATGAGTAGAATTTGAAGAAGGTAGATTTGAGCTCCACCAAACAAAACTAAACAAAACAAAACAAAACAAAAACCTTGTTCCATCAAGGAAACAATCTTCCTAGAAAAGTATTGAGCTGCCTAATACTAGAAGTGTTCAAGCAAAATCTTCAGGATTATTTGAATGCTTATAGTAGGAGTCATTGCAGTGAATAAGGTCATAATCTCTAAGATCCCTTTTAACATTGAAAATCCATACAACAAGATAGATGAAAATATCTGGAAAATAGGCAACAGTTTTTTTAATTCCAAAGCCAAAAAAACTGCAAGAATCTCTCTTCTTTCTGAAGGAGTTTTCTAGTTACACAATTCTTTCCATAATGGGTACAATAAAGACAACCATGACAACCATGACAAAGATAATCTTGACAACCATGAGTCCTATCCCCTACATGTAAAATTCTTAGACTCAATTGCAAATCTAAGATCATAGAAAATACCATCACTCACAACTTACTAAAAGAATGAGAAGACAGTTCTCTAAAAAAAAAAAGTCATACACAACTACATAAATAAGCATTTGAATAAGGAGCAACCCATAGATAATTTGTTTAAAATCTTAATTGTTTTGTCAAGCATAGAGAGCTGAATTAAGACAGGCAATCAAAGGCAGTGATTATAAAGCACTTATCTAGTTGGAATCATGCTAACAATGGGATCCCCTAGCCATCATGCTAGCACTGATATTATTTTGACATTTTTATAAACAATCTGCGAGATGGAGACATCTCCAGATTTGAAGAATAAATTTAGCTTTTCCAAGTACTGAGCTGTCAAACTGGTTAGGGATAAACTGCCTTAAAATGTCACATGATCGAAGGAGTGGGCAGCAGAAAAGAGGCATATGGGCTTCAAGGTGAATGCCAGGTAATGCTTTTAAGCAAAAATTACCTCAAGAATCAGCCACTTAATAATAGATGTCTCTGCAATCTATATCTCTAATTCGGACCACCCTTCATGGAAACCAGGCTCATATAGTCATCTGCTAATTTTATATTTCCACCTGTATGGCCCACATGCATATCAAACTCAAAATATCCCAATATGAGCTCTTCATCTCCCCTTCTCCTCCACTTCAAATCCTCCTCCTGTAGTCTCCTACACATTTGCTAGTACCACCAATCATCAGTTGCTCAAGCCAGAAACATGGAAGTCACCACATTCTCCCTGTAGCAGAGACTGCCAGCTGTCCACCAAAATCTATGTTCTCCTACACCACATATCCCTTGCACTTTAGAAGTGGTTTTATGACAAGATTCTCACCAGTGAAATGAGAACAGAAGTGATGGGAGCCACTCTTATGTCAGGCCCATAAAATCTCCTGTGCTCACACCTTCATGCACTTTCCCCTTTCCTGAGGGTTAGAATGGCAATAATCAAAGCAATCTTGTAAGATATATATTAAAGATGGTCCAGGTATAATGAACTGGAATCCATGAACAATAAATCAGATCCACCTACCACCACCATCAGCAACCTAGAACACACTACCTGAAAGAGAAATACATTTTGACTGTTCAAGCTATTACATCTTAGGGTCTTTTTGTTATGGTAGTTTACCCTAGCCTAACTAATACACTACTCTTATCTCCCCATAATTATAAATCATCAAGTCCTGCTTCCTATATATTTCTCAAGTACACTTCTTTCTCCCTACTTCCATGATCAAAGCCTCTATCTCTTAACTGTTCCACTACCATGTCTCTCACTCCAGGCTTGCTTACTTCTCTGCTCTGGAACATATCTGTTGGGTTTCTAACAAGCCTACATCTCTCCATCCCACCTACTTACCAAGCTCTAGGGATGCTGTCCTCTGGGGAATCCCCTCTGCCCAATGATGTATTATCCTTGCTATCCAGGTTGAAGTTAACACCATCCCCTAGCCTCACAGGAGGGTCCTAGATGGAATTAGCCAATCAGAATAATTCTATCTCTCTTGGTCCAGTGAATGGTTTAGTGGCCAGGTACAATCAAAACTTTGATTCGATTGAGTGAAAACTGCTCTATATGTTTCAATTTTCTCACTTTAGACATGGAAAATGAAGTATGTGGTCCCAGGAACTATTGGCAGCCATCTTGCAAGCAGGATGTGGTAGAGAAACCATGCAAAGCAGAAGTAGAAAAAGTTGTATCTTTAGTGACATCATTTGGCAGTGGGGTCAAACCTACTTTGCTACCTCTAGACGTTCCACTTATGTGTGTCAATAAATTTCCTTGTTACTGAATCCAATTTGAGTTTGACTTTCAATTACATACAATGCAAATGTTACTAACTGAAACACTCCTCATTCCAACCCCAGTTCATCCTTCATATAAGCCACTAGAACGTCTTTAAAAATAAAATCCCGATCAAATAATCCCCAACTTAGAATCGCTGAAAGCTTCCCTATGGCCTTAGTCTAACATACTGGAGCCTTTACCCTATCCACCTCTCCAAACTCATTTTATGGTCTTCAAATCTGCATAATTCACATCCAGAAAAACCAAGGACTTTTTTGTTTCAGGAACACTGAACTACCTTACACTACACCACCTTCCCAAAACTGCTTTCCTTGTGACACAGCAATGTCCTCCTCTTGGATGTAGTGGTTCTTAGAGCTACATACATCCTTATCGATGGTGAAAGAGAAGCAGAGATACATTATTAGGGGACAGTCACTGCAGCATTGTGTGTAATAGTAGAAAGTTGGCAACAACTCAAATTCCCATCCACAGGGACATGGATCAATGAATTATGATATATTCTGATAAAACTATAAGGCACTACAATAAATGACATATAGCAACATGGAGAAATCTCAAACACATGATGCTGAGGAGAAAATAAGTCACAAAAGAATTCATATAGTGTCACTGAAACATGCAAAATAATAATATTTATTGTAGAAGTAAAAATATGCTTGAGAATAACATTTCTATGACCTGAATAATGATGAAGTTGTGGGGATCAAACTTTAGAAAGATATAATCAAGCTAAGGAAGGTTCACAGAAAGCAACTGAAGTAATGCAGTTTTCTTGAGACTGTGGAAAAACAGCTTCTCATACACTGCTGTTAGAGCTATGAATTTGTATAACCTGCATGAAAACAACTTGACACTGTCTGTAAAAGGAAAGAAGGAAGAAAAGGGCAGGGAAGGAGGTGGAAGGACCCCAAGTCGGTTTACTAGAGCTTTTGGCAATGCCTCCTGAGGAACTGTTTGAGCTGTTAATAAAGTCTTCTGGACGCATCAAATGCTTAATCTGCTAACAAATATGATAGGAGGCAAGGCAATACTATTTCTTTATTCGTTTTCTTTTTGAGTTTTATTAGTTTTCTTGTAACAGTAAATGTCCTTAACCATAGGGTCTGCCTGTAAAAGCTCTCACACTTATATTTCTACTTACGTAGCAGCCAACAAAGAGTTACTAGGTTGCTGGAGGACAATTTTTCATAAGATTAAATCTGGCCCATGCTTTCTAAATCAAACAATCTCAAAAGGCCTAGGTGAAGTTAATGAAAACCACACAAGTAGAAATCTTACACTACACTTTGTTGCCAAAAGCAGATAGATGACAGAATATATATATTATCCAATAATATATATTTAGAGAGAGAGATATTTAGGTGTATATAGGCAAGAAGTTTACAGTACGCACTAATTCTGATTATTGAATGTAAAGAATCACATGCCAACATGAAATAAGGGTTTCTAAAGTTTTTAAGTTGGCAGTTGGATTGGTGGTTTGATTACATTAATCACTAATGCTGAGAAATCTCATCATAAATAAGGAATATACTGAGATACTGAGTGCTTATTGTGTGGGGGAGGGGTCAAAAACTAGCTTAATTATAATCTTACTGTGCTTTTAAATCATAGTTTGACTAGGGAAGAAAGAGATTTTAAGGGAATTCAGAAAAGAAACAAATTTAAGTTTCTAAAGGGAGACAAGATACAGAACTGCTCCTTGGTATGAAGAGATAGAGAAAGTGGCTAATCTATTTCTGAAAATTGATTAAAAGTACTACCTATGATAAATTTCAATTTCATTAAATAACATTAATCTTGATATTGAATAGAAACCTAAATGTTGTATTTGTTCTGATTCATAAAATGTTCATTCTACTTAAGAACACTGGCACAGCACAATCAGATTTGCAATTATTTATTGACTACCTTTTCACCATAATATACCATACACACACACACACACACACACACACACACCATCATTTTACCCTGGTTGTTGCAGAATGCTTTGCTCAATAGTTGTTGACTGCAAAAGCTGTTGACTGGTTGTCAGTAAACTGTAAAACCAAAGTCCCCTAGGAAAGCAGAAGAGGAGAGGTCATGAAAAATCAAAACAAGTATGGGTGTGAGAATAGCTCATTTTCTAGAACCCATAATTTATACTAGAAAATTTAAGCCATGTTTGTGACTGCATTCAAAAAAATATTTGTTAAGCACCTGCCTTCTGCTAGGGAATGGGAATGCACAGTAATACGAACTTCTCCCTCTCTCTCACCTATCACATGCAATCAGTCACCACAGTTTATAAATTCTGCCTCCTGGCAAACTTGCTCTCACTCACATTTTTTCATCTCCTCCTCTTCCTCTGGCTTGCTACTATCTTAGTTCAAGACCTTATCACATGCTCACGTTTGGGCAAAATGATATATATACACATAGAATATTCACTATATCATTTTCTGTAGTAGCTGAAAGCTGAAAAAGGCTAACTACCTAATTATCCATCAATAGGGAACTGGTTAAATAAATTATGTTCCAACAATCAAATTCCATGAAGCTGTTAAAAAGAACCAAGGCAACGTTCTACGTATTGGTATGAAGTGTCTTCTAAGGTATATTAAGTGAAGAAAGTGAGATGCAAAAGTTGTTTATAGCATGCTACAATTTGATTTTCAGGTGATACTGTTAAAATAAAATGAAGATAAGAATTGAAAATCCCCCAAGCAGACAAAACTAAGTCACATAAGCAAAATTAAATCTAGCTTATTTCAAGAACACCAGCAAAACTTAACAGATTATTTCTTGTAAATGCCTCTGATAATCATAAAAGGAACTTAAGCCATCTTTCTAAAATGGTATAAGATATTCACTTGTAACAAACACCCTGCTGTCTGGCAACCCTCACTGTAACGACCAATCAGTGTAAAAGTTAATCTACTTCCTCATTTTCACTTTATACATCATCCTGTAAGGGCATGCATCTGAGCTTCATCTCAGCTTTGGACTCGAAGACTCCCAGTTCTCGAACTGTTCTTCTGTGCACAGTAAACTCTTACTAAATACTATTTTACTGATCTGATTTTAATTGTTACTATTTCTGGATTGTTGACTATATATAATATATATTATAATACATATGTGCACTATATGTGTACATGTGCACACTACAGACATATACATATATACATACACAAACACACACACTTATGCATATTCAAAATATATAAAATATGATGATAACAATGTTCCCTTGCTCCAGGAAAGGGAACTGGAAGATGAGAAAGGAAGAAGACTTACATTTTATTTTAAATGCTTTGTCTTTTTTTTGAAACTTGTTCCATGTGCACATCTATTCACAAACTACATATAATGCTCTTAAAATAAAGAAAATACTTTAAAAATGTATCTCATATCAGGACTATTGCTTTAGTAGTCCCCTAACTGTCCTTTCTCTCACTCTATTTTTCCTATTTAGGCGAAATGTACATAACATAAAATTAATCATTTTAAAGTGTACAATTCGGTGGCTTTTAGTACTTTCACAATATGCTGCAACTATCATAACTATCTAGTTCCAGAACATTTTCAGCACCCCAAAAGGAAACCATGCACCCATTAAATTGTCATTTCCCGTTCCCCCCTCCCCCATACCCTGGCAACCGCCAATCTTTTTTCTGTGTCTATGGATTTCTCTATACTGGACATTTCAAATACATGGATTCATATGATATGTGATCTTTTATGTTTGTTTCTTCAGTCCACCCTTCACTTAACTTCATAGCTAAGTGCCCACTTCATGCACTGCCATAGCCCCCTGTACTTGCCTTTCATGCTGTATTCAAACCGCCTGCTTTTCTGTATACTTTGATAGAGTATAGACATAAGAGGGCAGCTCCTCTGCCTGTCTTGCCCCCATTTTGTCACATTGCTTAACATGTATCAATATACATGTGATGAATGAATACACCTAAAACACAATCTGATCATCTATCCCCTCACTTATGTAATTAGTTTATTGAATAAACTGGACTTCATAGGGTGAAAGCAAGAAGCGACTTTTTCTCCCACCATTATTTCCAGACCTGTTTTGTTGGATCATTCTCCTGTTTCTACCCATAGATAGTATCTCAAATTTTCTAAAACGTCCAGTTTTCTAAAAAGAAAAGGCCTAGCTTCTTTCCGAAATCAGAAAAATCTGTAGGAAAAATTCAGCTTCTTCCCTAAGTCAGGAAGGAGGTATGGATGAGGGATCTTAACACAGGACAAAGGCGAAAGGAATTTCCAGGATATCTGTAAAGGGCAGTTCCAAGATGTAGATGGTGCACTGGGCCTGGAAAGCCTGAAACAGGAAGATGGGCTTTCAGAAAGAATTGCGCAAAAGAAAAAAAATGCAACTGATAGATTTCCTCATTGACTATATGATCTTATGTTCAAGAGTTTGGGGCAGAAAGAGTGAAAGGTACATAGAAAACTATGCAATTATTAACACCAGGAAGAGTAAGAAGCAATACAAAAAAATATATAACTTGCTCAGCTGTAAATGTGCCTGTTTACATAGGCACAATAATATAAACATGGAATACAGATTTAATAAAAATAAATTGCAATATCATTATATTAGGGGAGACAAGTACATGTGTATGATGGGGAAGAGGGCAGGAAGTATAGTAATGAAAGACAGCTAAATCCTCATTTACTATAGAACAAAGCTAATAGAAAATGTTCAAAATTGAAAAATCCGGATATAGCAGGAATTTGGAAATAAATACTAGAAGCAGCAGCTAAAAGAACTGAGTTGAAAGTGATTGCCTCTAGAAAGTAAAAACCAAAAGGCAGAATGGAGCGGGGCTAGGGACATTTATTTTTGTTATAAATGTGGTAGTACTGTTTAAATGATTGCTGTTTAAGTTCATTATTTTCATAAAATTAAAAAAAATGATTTTAAAAAGTCCAATATAATCTAAATCCAAAGGTCCAACTGCCACTCAGTTTAAAGCTTATCCCTTCCCCTAGCTCAAGCCTGAATCTGGCTTGGAAACAGAGGGGAATGTGTCCACACTGGCGATGGGCAGGCAGCCCCCTGCATTGAAGTCAGCAAAGAGGAGTGTGCTCTTCCAGTGGCCCTATCCCATTTCTGCCTCCACAAACCTTGTTCCTCTCCTTCACTCATTCTAAGTTCTAGACTAACAGTCATCTTCCATAAACTAAATTAATGATGCTTTCTCTGGCCTGTGTATAACCTGAGCTTGAATCCCCCCACCTCCCCCACCTCCTTTGCCCAATAAGTTTCATCATTCCAGGTCTCGG
>NW_024344432.1:628447-662521 GCF_902729225.1 Pteropus medius
AGAAACTGGTGGTTTCCTCCAGGAAAACTTTTTCAAGTCCTAGTAGTCCACCTTCTACTTCTGCCAGCATAACCCTGATCACACTGGAGAGTAGAAGCTTCATTGATTCTCTCTTCTGGACTATAAGCTCCATGAATGCAAAACTTCAGTGTTATGCTCAATAAATATTTGTTAAATGAATGAATGGTCACTACATTCTCTCTGTAAACAAAACTCTTTGTGAAGGCCAACTATAATCAAAAGCTCTCTTAGTAATCACAGCATCAGAGTTAGGGGAATTGGGTTAGGATTTGCCCATAACAGTCCTGTCTGCACTGATGCCCTGAATTAATTATGAATAGAACCCCATTTCGTTCTCTATTATAATGTCTCGGTTTGCCTGATAAATCGTACATTCATCCTATCTGATGAATTGATGTCATAGGGGTGGGAAACGTCTGTTGCTCAGAGCAGTAACTGAGCCACAGTGCCCTCTCTTCAGGATGGTGCTAGAGACACAGTCACTATCTCCCTCGATTACTTTGTTTTCTAAGTTGTATAACCAATTAGCTCTCCCTACTCTCTATCACACCCCCAATGATCCAGTATATCATTAGATGTCTGAAGGTCTATACTCAATGAAAAGGCAACACATCTCATCTTTAGTGTGTTTAGGGTGTTTCCGCACCAACTATGATAGGATCTATTATGTTTCTTTTATAAGTTAACCCTTTAGGCCATCTTCATGTCTTAGAGAAGAGGAAGTGGCAGCAGTGAATACTGTTACCCTCGAGTTCTACCCACAAAAACCTTTAGTTATGTATGTTTCCTTGATAACTCAGTCATGGTGGAGTAGTACCTATGTCTGTCCATATATACTTTAGCTGTAGATAGGAAGGTGACAGAAGCTTTCAAATTCATCAGACAGGGGGAGGACATTTGGTTTTGGTGTGAAGAGCCTCACGTACTGAATAACAACATTCAGACTTCTGCCAGCAAAAATTCAAGAACTGAAAAAGAACAAGACAGAATCCCAATCTATTACTCCTTTAAAATTGTGCTCCTGGAGCAAGAAACCAAAAAGGTTTCGATCCTGTCCACAAAAGAAACTTGTTTCTGAATCATCGGATTCAGTTCCCAGCTTAGTTGGACTTGTTTGGGTTTTTAAAAACATATTTATTATTTTAATCTCCCTTTGGGGGAAAAAAAGTCATGTTCTGCTGTAGAAATATGAATTTCACAGTTGTTAAAACTTCGCATATAACAGCAGTATGCTGAGAGCTTGCAGCACCAGAGGGCTTGGCAGGACTCTAGGAGTAGGCCCGCATTCCTCTATCCCCTTTCTCCACTGCTTCCAATTCTCACTCCCCTGGCTGTTGGTTTTGTAACCATCTTCTTCTAGCAACTGCTTCGGCTCCAACTCAGCAGCAGCCGCAGTCTCCTTTATAAGGTATGAGTATAAGGCAACTGCGGCTGTGATGGGGATGAGATTAAAGCTGTGAATTCACTCATTCTTTCTACAGCTAGGCCAGACAGGGCTCAGAGAGAAAAGGGGGTGGGTGGAGATAGAAGAAGATAAAGGGGGTCAGATATGTGGTGACAGAAGGAGACTTGACTTTGAGTGATGAACACAAAATGCAGTATACATATGACATATTATAGAATTGCACACTTGAAACCCATATAATTTTATTAACCAATATTATTTCAATAAATTTAATAAAATTTAAAAAAGAAAAAAGAAATAAAGAAATAAAAGAAATAAAGGAAAATGACATGGCATTGTGCAATCTCTTTAAAGGCTTTCCTCAGTCCTCTAACCAGGTCTTTATCAGACTTTCTAGTAGTTTTTTCTAGGCTCTGGCTATTCAGAGTGATGGTTCACAAACAACACACTGAAAAATATAGCTTTATTGAAATATAAAATTTGAAAGACTTCACTATTCTAGGATAGCCACAGACTGAAGGGAATTTCAAAATATCATCTTAGCCTGCCAAAACTCCTAAAATTCAATAAAAATAATCAGACTAGCTTTGAACAAAGAACTATTTCTCCCCCATATTTCGTGGTCTCACAAAGGAATTATATGTTTACATATATTGTAATGATAGTTCCCATATAATGTTAAAATTTGGATATAGGTAGGGAGTAGGAGGAACCATATAAGCCAAACACCTTTTTGAAAAACAAAGATTTTTGGGAAATCATTTCTCTAATACTTAACAGAAAGAAGAGGAAAAATGTCAAAAATAAAGAGATGAGAATAAACTAAATAAATAAGCTATTACATCTCAATGCCAGAAACCTCATAAATTGATAGCAAAGAAAAGAAACAGAATTCTGACTCAAACTAATATGGTGTGGCAAGGATTTCCACTTAATTTTTCCCTACCCCTCAGATACTAAATTGTATATCATCAAAATCAAGGGAATTCTCACCCATATCCTAAAAAAATTTGGAGAGAATCTAACTAAGCTGGTATCACTATATTTTCTCTTTTAACAGGTCACAAGAGAAATTGCTGCTGGAGAGAAATAGGTGAAATAGAAGTTAAAAAAGGCTAAACTTCAGATGAAGTGAGGGTTCCAGACACGCAGGTTGAATTGGGGGAAATATCTGAAGCCTATGGGATCTTGCCCCCTCCTCCATGTGAATGGGGCATGCCTCTTATCCACGTAAAGGAAACCTACTTCAAGTCATTTAATAAAATATCAAAAGCTCAGGGAATTTAAACTAAAATACATACTCCCAAAATAGGAAAACTCATACACTGCTGGTGAGACCGAAAATTGGTACAGCCACTACGGAAAACGATATGGAGCTTCCTCAAAAAACTAAGAATTGATCTACCATATGATCCAGCAATCCTTCTACTGGGTATTTACCTCAAAGACTTGAAAACTCATATCTGAAAAGATATTTGTGCATCAATGTTCATAGCAGCATTATTCACCGTGGCCAGGACATGGAAGCAACCGAAGTGTACTACGAGAGATGATTGGATAAAGAAGCTGTGGTACATATACACAATGGAATATTACTCAGCCATAAGAAGAGATGAAATATTGCCATTTGCAACAACATGGATGGACCTTGAGATAATCATGCTAAGTGAAATAAGCCATACAGAGAAAGTGGAAAATCACATATCACTTATATGTGGGATATAAACCTAAAAGCAACAAATGAACAGGACAAACAGAGACTCATGGACATGGACAATGGACTAGTGGTTACCAGAGGGGAGGGGGAAAGAGGAAAAAAATTAAAAAATAACATGCTAAAAAAAAGAGAGACAATAAAAAAAAACCTTAAAATAATTAAATAAATAAATAAATAAAATACACACTCCCTTTCTGAGCTCTGCCCCATCCTCTGCCATGTCCCCGGATTATAAAGAGATTAAGCACTAAATGTTCAATTTTCAACTGTGGGTTCTAGTATCAATAACACTGTTCTCAGATATACACCAAAACACACAGACACACACAAAACCTTAATTTCTCATATTCTCTTTTGTCTTAACCTAAGAGAGATCACCAAATCATTGAGGAAATAATAACTCTGTGGTAAAGAAATATTGATTTAAACTATAACAATTCTGTTAGGTTTATTTCAACATATTTTAATTTTGTTAGATTCAGGTGAAATTGGAATTAATTATATTTAGATATGGCTTGTGTAGTATAATCCTATTTTAACAGATGTTATCTACTTCTTCTCTCTATATAGGTGTACAGAATATTTGAAATGATGATCACTAATGTTAATTTTGATTCTTTTTAGGTAGTGGGATTTGAGGTCATTTCCTTTCTTTATTGCTAAAATTCTGTATCATCAGCAAGTATTAATTTTCCTAAAGCAAAATAAGTGATATTCTAAAAAAATAAAAGCCTAGTTGTACATAGACCAAATTGATTTTCAATTAAATTCTATGAACATTTTTATGAGCACTTATTTTGTGCCAAGTCAAATGTTAGTCCTTGGGAATAAATCGGCAAACAAAATAAACACAACCCCTGCCCTCACTGGTCATTGCCTATGGAGATTTCTACTTCATTCAGATCTACTCATCTGAAACCATTTGGACCTCAGTCTCCACAGATGACAGTGTTTAATGGCAACTTCATGGAAGGCCTTCTTCGGTTAGATTTATAAAGAGGCTGTGCAGATAGTACTTTTAAGAATAGAACATTTTTGTTTCAATATTAAAATCATTTTAATATGCTACGTTTTACACAGTGATTTGGGCACCTGAAGGAGGGTAGGGATATGACCTCACTTATAAGTGGAATCTAAAAAACAAAATAAACGAACAAACAAAACAAAAACAGACTCAAAGATACAAAGAACAAACTGATAGTTGCCAGATGGGAGGGGAGGTTAGGGGATTGGGTGAAAAAGAGGAAGGGATTAAGGTGTATAAATCGGTAGTTACAAAATAGTCATGGGGATATGAGTATTTATATAGCCAATAATATTGTAATAAATATGTGTAGTGTCAGATAGGTACTAGACTAACTCGGAAGGATCACTTCGTAAGGTATATGCCTAATCACTATGTTGTACACCTGAAACTAATATAAAATAATATTGAATGCCAACTCTAATTGAAGAATAAATTTTTTTTTTTTAAAAAAAAGGAGGGTAGAGTGGGATGGGAAGCTAAGCATAAATGCACATCCCAGCTCCTGTGCTTAATACCAGTGAGACCTTGACAAGTCACTTAATCTAAGCCTCTGTTACTTTTTCTGTAAAAACAGGGAATACAAATGTATTGTTATAAAACACACAGTTGTTAAAGTGTATAAAACACTTAGAACATGTCTGGAACAAAGTAGAAACTAAATATCAGCTATTGTTATTTTTTAAATTGCATTGCTTCCATCAAAAATCATGATTTATTGAGATAGATTCTGCCATCATTGTCAGTTCCATCGTCATCAAGGTGGCCTAAAATTCATAAAACCATTTGTAAACTGTGTGAGGAGATAATGAAAACATTTAAAAGCAGGAAAGTTCTTTTGGGGGATTAAGAAATTACCTAAAGTAAATGAGCTTTTTAATCTTTTTGATAAATGAAACTCAATGCAGTCATATTATAAATGATGAAAGGCATATAATAAAAGATTTGTAGTCACCAAATTACAAGGTATTATTATCAAAGTATAGACTATGTGTTTGATGAGCCTTGAGGCAAGGAGCCTGAAGCATTTTAATTGCTTGTTACTTTTCTTCCACCTTCTCTTGATAAACTCAAAGGTAAAAGAGGGTAAATTTGATTTACTCAGGCAAAGAGAACAGATGTTGCATGTTGTAAATTTTGCTAAAAGCCAGGAAGATAAAAGAATGCATTTACATGGTTGTCTAACTATTTCCAATTTAATTTATGTAGTACAAGTAGAAAAATTAGGAAAGTTTTGCTTCTTCTGTCCAGTGCTGATTAAATCAATCGAGAATCTCACTAAAATAATCATCTTGAGACAGTGTTCTTTATGACCTCTAGTGTTATTGTGACAAGAAGAAGACTAGGAGTCATAGATTTCTGATAACAGAACCTGGGAGCAAATCAAGAAAACAGAAGGATACATAAAATAAGTGAGAAGAAAAATAATTTATAGGTTAACCATGTCTTAGGGTTAAAAGTCTCAACTATTAGCTCTCTGGAGGAGAGAATATCCTTGTCAGTTCAGTGAAGAGTTGTTGGCTATAACACAGCTCGTAGTGGGGAAGAGGTACAGAATCGGCAAAACGTAACACACAAAGAAAGAGAGCATTTAAGAGGATGAGTTGGTTTTTATCATAAAGGGATTTTTATAAGGGGCTCGTCTGCTCCCAAAATTGCCATACTCTGAAATTCTCCTCAAAGGCAGGGCTGTGATCTACAGGTTTCACAGCTACAAGAAAAAAGGAAAGCAGTTATTCCTCCTTCCTCCAATCTGGGCCCACACGGAAAAACTGTACTCTAATGTTAATCACCCAAATAGGAGCAGGTCAAAGGGATGCAATATAACTGAAGTTATTCAATTCATACCAGAAGCTTGATATTGCAATTTTTCTCTGCAGTCCTCTAGGAATTTTAGAAACCCAGGGTTATCATTAACTTTGCTCCATGTCTGAGTTTAAAAAGTTGAGAAAAATAAAGTGGAAGTAGAGTAAGAGATCAGACCATGCTTTTATTATAAACGCAGAGGTATTAATACTAATACCATTTATAGAGCACTTAGTATGCTACAGGTATGGGGTTACACCCTTTACATACATCATTTATTTATTCTCCCATAAAATTTCTAGGAGGGAGATATTATTTGTTTTACAAATGAAAAAGCACAAGACCGCAAGAATTAATTAACCACAGATTGCACATCTACCTATCACCTCATGATTCTATTCCTCAAGCACTTTTCTCCTTCTGGCTAAGAACTTTGAAGGCCTACCTGGCACTGAAACAGCCAATAGGAATAAAATTATGAAAGCAACATTCTGTAAAGGCGGTTTTCTTTGCTGTCTAGTTGTATCCATTCTGGGCCCAGGAATCTCAGTTTGTATAGTTTGTTAGTTCCTTCCAATCTAAATGAGTATTTATAACAATTTCTGAAGTAACACTTGATAAAGTAGGATTGTGTTAAAAACAACAACAAAGACTAGATTCCCCACTGTGGAATGAAACAGCTGAGCAACAATCAGTTGATCAAGCAAAATTATATAACAAACCGCAAATGGAATTTGTTAAGGTTCTTATTTTAATTTCCAGTCCTTTCACATCATCAGCAACTGTGGATAAGAAAACTGTCTCTGGTTTTACCTGGCCATCTTTCTCCTTCCACGTAGCCCATGTTCTGTAGATCTCCTTTTGTGTGGCTTATACACTTCTGGTCCCAGATCAGTTTTCAGTTGGATGAGATTTATTTTATGTTGACCTGCAATAATATTGCAGATATGCTCGATCTCTGCCTGGACTCACACAAAGATCACTTGAAGTACTGAATCTTGATCAGTGGCATACCTGCACTGTGCTGTGCATAAAATACCCACCGCTAAGGAATTAATGCCCACCACCTGACCCGAGCTGGCTTCCCTCTGGGTCCTCTAATCTCCATGTCCGCAGCATTGTGCCTGACAGTCAGCCATGGAAGGGCTTTCTGGTTCCAGAGAAGGTTTTCTCAAAGGAAGAGTAACTTCCTGACAGAGGTCCAACATGAAAGTCACTCTCTCAACTGGGTCAGATTTCAGATGTTACAGGACCTCCTGTATAACACAGCTGCCCAGATTGGTAGTTTTTTAAACATTTCCCCCACTATCTTCTAGGTTTCCCTTCTTGGATTCCCAGAGGCTCCCACTTTAAATGATGGCATAAGGTTTCAAATCCAATCCAAATGTCAGAACCTCCAAATGTCAGAAAACCAAAGTTAAACTTTGCTAACTATCAAATAAGGAAGAAGAGAAGGATGAGGAGAAAGGAGGCAAGCAAGGTGGGGAAAAGAGGAGGGAGAAGAGGAGGAGGTTATACTGAATAGAGGAATGCAAATATCAGGAGTAAGTCAAAGAGTAACATGTGACTCTAACAGTTCCGTAAGTCTGCCTGTGCCTTGCCAGCCCAGAAAGAGCTCTGAAGTCTTCTCTGCATCAGGTCAGTGCCTCTGACATCCATCCTGCCTTGAGGGTCCCTCTATCCTCCCACCATCCCAAAGCTCCCAAATACCATAAGAAGATTGCTAAATTCAACATCTGACATAGCAGCATTACATTTAAAATTGCTGTCATTTGGAACCTCACCATGATATTAATAAGAAAAATATAAAATTGGTAGCTGTTAAATCATAATTTAATTCTAGGCATGATTACATTTGTAGAGATTTAAATTATCCAACTGATTTTACTTGAGAATTTTAACAACAAAATTAGACAGTAGAAAGAAATTTGAGGTCTAACTTAAAACATAAAGGCAAATCTAACCCTATTTGCAGTTGATATGATTATATACCTGATTATATAACCTGAAATAACCAACTGGAAAATAAATAGAAAGAAAATGGAGTATAAAATTAATACTACACATAAACAACAACCATAAGCCAACATCATGGAAGAGAAAACCTTGTATACAGGAGCAGCGAAGAGGATAAAATGCCTGGGAATGAACTTACCAAGAAATGAGCAAAATCTGTATGAGAAAGACTGAAATAATTTCAAAGGAGACAAAAGTAGACTTGAAAAATGGAAAGATATACCATGTTCTTGGAAAAGAAAACTCAACATTATAAATATATCCTTACTCTAAATTAATCTATATTTTTTCAAGTAGACAGCTGATTCTAAAGTCTACATGGAAAAATGAAGGAAGAATAACTAGAAAAAAAAAACTCTAAAAAAGAAGGACTGGCACTATAAGATAGCTTGGTAGCTATATGAAAAACAGTTGGATCTATATTTCACACTGTACAAGAGAAATGCCAAATGTGTAAAATGGTTAATCATAAGCTTTGAAACCATTAAAGTGATAGAAGAACACGTAAGAGAATTACATCATAACCTTGGCATGGTACAGGCCTTTCTAACTACAACTTAAAGCCCTAAAGCTTAAAAGAAAAGGTAAAAGTCAATGAAGCAAAAATCAACAATTTTTGCTTCCTGACAGAAGAAAAAAGCACATAAACAAAGTCAAAAGACAAATAACATTAGGGAATTTACTTGAAACATGCCACTAAATGCTAATCGCTATTTTATGTTTAAAAAAATAACTCCCAGAAATTGAGATGGAAAAGATTAGCATCCCAATAGAAAAATAAACAAAAGACAAGTCTAGTTACAGATGAAAACACATGACCCTTCAACATATGATCAGCCAAATCTCAATCATAAGATCCAAAAATTTGACAACAGACACTGTTGTCTGTTGGCAAGGCTGTGACAGTAATTCACACATGGCTGGTTAGAGTACAAAATGATAAAAATTGTATAAAGAACAATTTGGCAATATCTATCATAATTACAAGTAAATTTGCCCTCTAGCCTAGCAATTCCGCTTTTAAGAATTAATTCTACAGCTACACCTACACATAGAAGAAATAACATGTGTGTAAAGTTATTTTTTTGTAGCATGGCTTGTAATATCAAGAGATTAGAAAGAATCCAAGTGTCCAACAAAGGATGCTCATTAAACTCCAATACATTACCACACTAAATGACTATGCATTCAGGAAGCTCTCTATGTACTTATTCAGAAAGATTTCCATGATATACAAATAAAGAAGAAAGGAACATGCAGAACAGTGCACATGGTGTGATACCTTCTGTGTAAGAAAGGGGAGAAAAGAAAATATATTTGTAACATCATGAATACTGGAAGAACATAGAAGAAACTAAAATAAATGGTCATTATCGGGGAAGGGTGGAGATCAGGGAGGACAAGGCTGGGGTGGAAACACAACTTTTGACTATCTCTTTTTATATTGTTCTGAATTTTGAACTATGGCAATATACAGATATTTAAACGTAAAATTAAATAAACAATATTTACTAACTTTAATTTTGTGAAAGATTTCCTTAGCTTTATTCAGTATCATCTTTAATTCGCTTACAAAAAACCATTTAATACTCTTTTAAACTTAATCCCTGCACTCCAGAATATCTTAAGTTTCCATAAGAAAACACATTTCAGGGGTTCACTTAGCATAGTGGTTAAATTAGCAACCTTTTTGCCTTCTCCGCTATTTACTTAGCTTCAATTCTCCAAATATATCCTTCATTCCAGCCAGCATACCAACTATTAATACATGTGAGAGTCTCATAGCAGTGGGGAAAAAATGTACTAGAAGTTATGAAGAGAAGGCAGCCAAGTCCACGTAAGGAAAGGAGCATTTAGAAGGAGAGATCTTGGATGAACCTGTATTAAAACAGAGCAGATCCAGGCTCCTGGACATTTGTGACATGAGCACACAGATATTCAATAACATTAACTATCAGGAAGTATTAAGTTTATATTTTCTGTATTGGAGCTGGTCCAAGTTCTTCCGTTTAGGAAAGATCTGAAAGCTAAGAGTCTCTATGAATCCTAGTACTTCGGTATGTGGCATATTGCATTATTAGTCCTA
Organism: Pteropus medius; assembly: GCF_902729225.1. Taxonomy (NCBI): domain Eukaryota; kingdom Metazoa; phylum Chordata; class Mammalia; order Chiroptera; family Pteropodidae; genus Pteropus; species Pteropus medius. The sequence continues at coordinate 638,523 of NW_024344432.1, forward strand.
AATCTCACTCCTCTTTGTATGTATACACCCTGGCCAAGTTACTTAACAGTTCCTTTCACTCAAGGTAAAGTGAATTTCCCCACATCAGTAATGTTGGCCTTGGTGGTAAGACTTGCTTTAGTCAATAGAATGTGGATACAAGTGACTGTCTATTAGGATTTCAGACATTAAAAGATATTGTGTATTTTGGTTCACCTCTCCTGCATTCCTGCCATATCCGTAAGAACATGCCATAGCTAACCCACTGGTCTAAGAAAGATGAGAGACATGTAGACAACTGGATCTAACTTGCAGTCTAAGTCAAGCCCAGCCAAGTCTAGATTAGCAGCCCCTCAGCTAACATACAGACATGTAAGCAAAAATAAATAGTTGTTTTAAGCCACTGAATTTTGAAAAAATTTGTTGTGCAGCATCACTGTGGTAAGAGTTGATTGATATATCTGATTAATCTGGTTCTAGAAATAGATATAAAATAGTTTCATTTTTTTCTCTACATAAAAAACTTTACCCATCTATTTGCTGATATCTTGAGTTCTTTTTTAAAAGGAGAGTGTTTTATTTCACGACGTAAAATGAATGTCTCAAAATATGTTATAAATAAAATGTTATTTGAAAGTAACTGTTATGGGCTGCATTATATCCCCCAAAATTCATGTTTAAGTCCTAACTCCCAGTACTCCAGTACCTCAGAATGTGACTGTATTTGGAGACAGAACCTTGAAACAGGTAATTAAGGTAAAATGAGGTCTTTAGGGTGGGCCCTAATCAAGTATGACTGTTGTCTTTATAAGAACAGGAGATTAGGACACAGACATGGACAGAGGAAAGAGCATGTGAAGACAGGGGAACAGGATGACCATCTACAAGCCACAGAGAAAGGCCTCAGAAAAAACCAGCCCTATTGTCACCTTGATCTCAGACTTCTAGCTTCCATGATTGTGAGAAAATAAATTTCTATTGTTTAAATCACCTATTCTGTAGTACTGGTTATGGCAGCCCTAGCAAACTAAAACAGATTTTGGTGCTGAAAAGTGAGTTGCTGCTGTAACAAACATCTAAAAATGTAGAAGTGGCTTTGCAACTGGTTAATGGGTAGACAATGCCTTAAAATTCATACTTGTACAGTAAAGTGCACTGAGTAACAATCTGAGGTGTCAGGAACATACCTCCTCTGGTACAGGGGACTTGAGATCTATTCTCACCACACCTGTCTCTCCTCAGGCTCAAACTCCTTAGTGTGACTCAACTTCAGAAGCTAGAGGTAGAGAATGGGGAACTCTCCTGACACTGATCAATCAATAGCGTAGAGCATAGGAAGGGTACCAAAGCTAGCTGTCTGAGGGAAATGTTTGAAGTTGACCTTCCTCCTAGGGTTACCAGCTAAAATACAGTATACCAATTGAATTTAAATTTCAGAAAACAATCACTGTTTAAATACATCTCAAATACTGCATGCAACATTCTTATACTAAAGTATTTGTTGTGTATCTGAAATTCAAATTTAATTCAGCATCCTGTATTTATATTTGTTAAATCTGGACAAATCTCCTTTCCCTCCACTCTTGCCCAGGATTGAACCCATAATAAGAAATAGTGATGGGGTGGTCTCAGGCAGCCACTGCTCAAGAAAGGGAAGCAGAAGAGAAAGCATATCCCAAAATGTACATTTCTCATTAACAGATGAATGGGTAAATAAAGTGTAGTATATACATATAATGGAATTTTACTCAGCCTTAAAAAAAAAGGAAATTCTGACAACATGGATGAACCTTGAAGACATTATGCTAGGTGAAGCAAACCAGACACGAAAGGACAACTATTGTATGGTTCCACTGGTTCCATTTATATGAAGTACTTACAATAGGCAAATTTATAGAGACAGAAAGTAGAATAGAGGTTGCCAAGGGCTGAAGGCAATGGGGAATGGAAAGGTACTGTTTGATAGGTACAGAGTTTCTGTTTGGGAGGATAAAAAGTTCTAGAAATGCATAGTGGGGATGATTATACAACAATGTAAATGTACTCAATGCCACTGATTTGCACACTCCACATGGTTAAAATAGTAAATGTTATATTGTGCCTATTTTACTACAATAAAGTAAAATGTAAATAAATAGTAAAAAATAGTAAATGTTATATTGTGCCTATTTTACCACAATAAAATAAAATGTAAAATAAAATAAAAGTGGAACTCCTCGCCACTGGCTGGAGAGATTTTTTCCAAGCCATTCAGGCATTTGTCAGTAAGGGATAAACACCAATTGAGGAACACTGCATTATTTTTTAACGATTTGCACATAGGTATATATTGCTAGATCATAAGCTCCTTGTTGTTACAAAGTCATGCTTCTTTACATCCTCTTTGGTGTAATACACATAGTAGATGTCGAAAATTACTTATTAAAAAAATCGGTGCCTTTGGCCATATATCTCTTTTCAGTCAGTGCAAATTAGCTTATGTTAGGAGCTTTCCATATAATGAACATTTTTACTAATGACTCATTATGACTTCTGAGTGGCTTTTCTGAACCAAGTTTTACTTTTTGACTAGATGTTAAGACATTTTATTAAACTAGTTTTACAAAGTCCGTATCACACACAAAATCCCAAGCCCTTGTTAACCTGCTTACTGATGTCACAGGGGTATTTTCCGGAGCAATAAAAATTTATATATAAAATACTTAAGAGATCAATGTCTACCAAAGAACTTAACAAGGACTTTGAACCTGGAAAATAATACCTACAAGGTTCTTGAAAACACTGACTTTTTAAGTTTTTAAGTAATAATTCCTCACTCCTCTGTGAACCTGACTGATCAGATGAAGGCTATAATAATACACCAATGAAATAAGTTTATTATATTCTGTCTTAAATCTGATAACAGTATCCCCTAACGCAATCACTGTAAATACAACTTACAAGAAGGATTTATCAAACTGTATTGACAGGTACAGATATACTGAATGAATTGTCAGAATTTGTTTATGTACTAAGTGAGTCTCTACCTGCTTACTTCTCAGATTCCATGTACATAAAAAGGAAATAAAAGTATGTGTTTCACTGACCTCACAAAGTTGTTTTGAGAGTCAGATGGGACAGTAACTTTGAATACACCTTTGAAACCTATAAAGTACTATATTATCTCATGTTGACATGAATTTCAGGAGTGAAATTGAACTTATCCCAACCACAGATAGGGAGCTGAACTGTCAGCAAAACTTTTGCATGAAAAAGTCTAACATGTCTAATCTTTAGAAAATTGAATCCATAAACTACATTAGATTTCAGAGCAATAATTAATAGGGTGGTAAATGGGACCACATGTCTGGACCAATTCCCAGGGCTTATTCAAAAAACTCACTGAAGAAACCAACATTTGGTTTGGGAGTGTTTGAAGAGTGTTTGACATATTCAGCAAATAAGAGGTACATAATTTTCTAGAGATGAAGTAAAAACCCTCATTTAAAAAAAGTATAAAATAATGAAGTCATCAAATAAGTTGTAGACAAGCTTGTAAACTGCATAGTGTCCCCAGTACAGACAGCTAATACCTAATGAGATCTTTCTCCTTGGTAGAATCTAGATGCCATGGCAAAGGTCATGTAGGAGTCTGAATGTTCCAGTTGGAAACAATTTCTGCTAACCAAGCCAAAAATCTTAACTGGTTCTTAACATAATAGTATTACCTTGGCCTCATCAACATTATGTTCTAGGCAACTAAACTGAGAGCCTCTCTCCTTCTCCAATGACCTTCAAGAATATACACAAAAGGCTACTTTTTTTTTTTGAGACCATGACATAGGTATGCAAGGACCGAGTAAGAAGGGAAGAGTTTACAGAATAACAATTTCAACTTTTAAAAAGAACATTACAAAGCTCTCGAGTTGTTTGATTTCTAGGGGACAAAAAAGATATCCCCAGACTCTACTAGGGAAGCCCAGGACATGTTCTAAGGGATTTAGAAATTACATTTGTTTATCCTGAAAGGTAAATAAAGAGAATCAAATATTCCAACTCTGGATGTTCTTAGTGATTCTCCAATTTGGTTACTAAATTAATTTACTTCATGATTCTCAGGGTTAAAAGATTTACTCTTAAGAAGCTCTTTACTTGAAATTGTTATTGTTGAGAGCAGACTTAAAATGCATTGGGTATATTCAGAAAACTAAGGGAAAAATAACAACACTAATTGGGCTGACCCTCCTGCCTCCAGAAAGTTAAGATATATGTTTGACAGGTAATTAAATGCAATATTCTAAAATGGGAGTGAAATCAACAGAGAAACCCTGCAGAATACCAATGGCAGAATGGCTTATGTTTCTCTTACCTTCTTTCAGCTCCTACAGAATGTTTTCCACTAAAGTGGGTATTTGAGCCACTGCCAAAATGAAGAGCTTCTCTTTGGGAAAAATACATATTTTGTATGGTTAAAGGGGAAATTTGATGCTGAAAAAAGCATGGGTTTTAATATTTGGCAGACATGGGTTCGAATTCTAGTTTTGTTACTTACCAGCTCATGATGCTAAATTACTTAATCTCTCCAAGCTTCAGTGTTTTTTTATCCTGTATAAAACAGGGACAATAATATGCAAGACTGTTAGGAGAAAAGGAAATTTTATAAATATTTATATAACCCATTATAGTGCTAGAACATGGTAGAGTCACAATAAAAGTTTGTTGAGCTGCAACTATAGAATGTCAATCTCAGATGTTATCTTTAAAAGAAAACATCATCATTGCAAAGATAATAGCTATTATATTCCTAAAAAGGGTGTAGTTAACTTCTGTTGGGGCTATTCTTAGCACTAACAGCTTTCAAACACAGATCTCACTTTGCTCTTAGCACTACTCATACCCAGCCACAAGCAGATTTAATCCACATCAGTCTTCTCTTTAAAAGGGGCTATAATGGTATCAAGCATTGAAAATTTTGATTGGATAACTCAAAGTAGTGCCCACCTGCTGTGATTCTGATTGGCTGAGCAAACAATAAACCTGCTACATGTGGGTTGACCTACAAAACTCATTTTCCAACCCCCAAAAATGGGCATTTTAAAAAAAGAATATCATCTCCAAATGGAAGGAGAGGTATTTTTTCAATCACATTATTCATCCTATTGTATTTCTTTAGGACCGCTAGGAATAAGATTTGCAAATAAAATGAAAAACAGATGCCCATGTTAGATTTAAGGGCTTGGAGAATGCTAACGAGATTTTTTTAACTCTAAAAAAAATAATAGAAATAAAAATACATTAAAATGAAATCTACAAAAAATAAACAAGATAAATGCAGAAAAAAATCAAAGACTGAGTACGTCGTATTAGAGTCCAATGAATCGGTCTGCTTGGGTTTAAAAACATGTATATATATAGCCTATTTGTGGTGATTTCCTTTGGTTTGAGCAGGGACAAATTTTCTCTCCACTAAGAATGGGTTCTTTTATTCTCAGTTTCATTCAAGTAATCGTGGACTCAACTTTTCCTTAGTATTGTGGGATACCATGCTGCGGAAATGGCCTCAAATAATGAGCGCTGGGGGGTGAATGAAATGCTGCTCGTGTTTACACTGGCACACGGGCACAAACAAAAGCCCCAGCACACTGGCAGCATTCTGTTGATCTGCTGATTTTCTCCAATATGGTTCCTGCCGAGACACAATAACAAGAGAAAATAACAAAAAGTCAGCTAAAAGATCTGTTATGGGGATAGAGAGGAACACCTTTTAAAAATAAGACTAGAACATGCTCGTATAGTACTGAAATTCACCCACACTGGTCAAAATAATTTATGAAGATAAAGTTTCAAGCCTATTCAAAATATTGCCACAGGGAGCTCTACTAGTACATGTCAAATAATAGAGTCCAAGGGCATTAGTCAGCCTAAAGATGTTCATTATCTATGCCATCCTTTCTCCCCACCCTTCTTACCTACCACCCAACTCAAGGGTATTGTTGGAGGCAGCCAATAGTAGGTCGTGTGGCCAGAAATGGGCACAGTTCATAATGGGTGAACTGTACAGTATATAACATGAATAGAGTAATTTTACAACCTGTGAGATTCACCTCTATGCCCCCCGTTTTATAAAACAATAACAATTTTTATTAATTTATGTGATTTCCTATCAGAAGATTAAAATCAATACCATGTATCTAACTGGCTTTCCCATCCCAGGGTACATTAATTTTGTATGCACATTTGTCAAAGATTAAATTCCATAAACTTCAGAAAAAGGGAAGAGAGTACCTTAATCTGGGATTTCCTTAATTAGTTGTAATGTTCTGTATGTCTATAGATAACGTTACATCAGATCCTCAAAATCAGTTACCATAATGGAAGGCATAGTATATACTGCAGTGATTTGTTCTGATATCTTAATAATGAATCAACAGCATTTCTGCATGCCATGGTGCTGGTAGGTACATTACGAAAAGAAATCTAGGCATAGGGAAATGGCTGGCCTTACCCCCCAAATTGTTAGAAGGTGGAATAAAACTAAAAGTAACACAAAAAGCTATATAATGAATTTAATGGCACTCAAATAGCCTGGTCTCTGCTGGATGCCACTGGCCTCCCTCTAAACATCCTATTCATGCTGCTCACAATACTTGCAGCATCACTTTTACTGACAATTTTCAATTTTCCATGACTCTTGGGACCAATTCTACCACCCAATCACTGCAATTGAAAAGTTGGAACAAAGGTAAGTTAATGGCTCAAAATGATTTTTTAAATTTATATTTAAGTTCTTCTTCTATTATCATGACTCTCCCTTCCCCTTCCCCCTCCCCAATTCCCATCTTCCTTCCTATATCTGCGTATTATATGGAAGAAAATTTAAAGAGAAATGGAAGAATTGGAAAGAGAGAAATTTTGTAACAACTAGTGGCCCCTAAGGCCCAATGCCAGAACCTGTGATTTCATTACACCAAAGGCACGAAGATTGGAAAAGACTCAAAAATAAATTTGTCAGTGAGGCCACATTGGGGAACTGTCTTCACCTTAGATGACAGAATTCGAATTCAAGCACTCCTAGATAGAACAGTAATGAAATCTAAGGGAAATAGAGTTTAGTAAGCATTGTGCTGAATGGATTAACCAAAAATCTTTCAGTTGTGATTGACAGAAATCTAATACAAGATGAAAAAATAAAGTGGATTTTTAAATTATATAATTAATAAATCCAAGAAGATTCTAGCTTCAGGAATGGTTTGAACCAGGGGTTCGAACAGTGTCTTCAGGACTCCTTCTCTCTCTCTCCATTCTTCAACTCTATTTTTCTCAGTAGGTGTTTTTCTGTCTTTCATCCAAACAGTGCAATCGTCCCAGCAGAAGAAAAAGAATGCTTCACTTTCTCAATATTTCCAATAAAAACACCAAGTTGTGAGTTCTACTGATCAGGACAAGGTCACATATTCATTCCTCTATTGAGGTGGAGTGTAGTGAAGAGGGACAAATTGGCCCAACCCAAACTTCGTGCTCTGAGAGTTTTCCAAAGGAAAATTCAAGTGCTATTACTCCAACAGAGAGGAATGGACATAGGGCAGAAGAAAGTAAAAGATGTCTACCACATTAAGGCTACATGCTAAAGGAGGAAATATAATCTAAATATACATAATTTGGTTAACATAAGAGAAATTGCTAATTGTCCCCCAATATCTATTTTCTCTTTCTTTCTTTTGGTAATAGATTCCACAAATTCTATCTGGTACGTCACCATACTTAAAGCTAGGTGTAGCTATTTTACTAAGTTTAGGCTGAGGGGATATGACAAAAAGTCATGTGAAACTTTCAGATCATCTCAAAGATGAAAAATGTTTCCAGGAACTTCTTCATTCTCCCTTCTTGCTCTCCAAGAAATACCCACGACTATGCTGCCACCTTGGACCAAGATCTAGAAGCCACATGTTGAAGATGGCAAAATTCACCCACTAGCTTGGGTTACTGAATGACATAGTAGAGCAGAAATGTCTGCATAACCTAAACTACTCAGCTATCTTTGGACTTTCACCTAAGATAGAAATAAGCACTTTATCCATCTATCTTATATGTTTTATTTAAGCCACTATATTTTCGGGTCTTTTTGTTTAACCTGTACCTTAATATATTAAAAGACTCATTTTAGCCAAGTTCTAGAGAAAAATGGCCAAACGTATTTTAAAATAATAGACCCATAAGGATTTGTGAGTACATTTTATTACATGCATGTAGCATTTTATGTAACCATAATACTAGGATATATAATAAGAGTGTATTTCTTAATCTTTATAACATTAGATCCTTACACAAGTAAAAAGGATAACAATAGTTATTTCTGAGTGGTAGAATTAGACATTATTTTTACTCTCTTCTTCATGCTTGTCTTCATTTTGTAAATTTTTCTAAAATTAACTTATAATATGTTTAAAATAAAATAGAGATTATTATAAATCTTATAAAAAGGAAAGAAATGGCTTTTCCAAGGAAATTCTGTTCAGGAAATTAAGATACATTTACTACTCACTGAATGATGATGTAGCAATGGTCAAAAGCCAAATACATAATCTCAGATACTGTGGTAGATTGCAAAAATAACCACGAAGTCTTTCCATTTTTGTATGTATACCCCTTTGCAATGTGACTTTGCAGCTCCCTCAATCAAGAGATAGAATCAATTCTTCCACCTCTTGAAATCTGAGCTTGGCCATGTGACTTGCTTTAGTCAATGAGGCATTACCAAATGTGGTGAAAGCTGAGACTTGAAAAGTACTTGTGCATTGGAGTTTGCTCTTTCTCGCTGCTCTTGGGAACCCCAAAAAGACATGTGAACAAGCTTAAGCTAGCCTGCTGGATGATGACATGTGCCCAAGTTATCCCTCTTACCACAGATGACATCGAGCCAACCACCAGACATGTCAATGAGGCCATACTAGACCATATAGCGCTGGCCATGCTGATCGAAACTAGAAAAGCCAACAAGATGATCCACAGAAGTGTGAGAAATAATCACATTTGTTTAAAGCCACAAGTTTTGTGGTTGATTGTTATGCATCCTGTTAAATACAGGATATCATCTAGTTTAATCATTTGAAGAATAAAGTACATGTTGTACAGGTTTTATTGATAAAAAATGATGAATTGACCAGGGAATATATATCATTATTTGAGTTTATTTGGCCTAAAGCACAGGAAAGAAATGACTAAAATAGGAAATTAGAAATTGAAAACAAAATATAAAAGCAATAATGAATAAGGCCTTTTTAAAGTTACAAGGTTCAAGTAGCATTATGCAACATTTTTTCACTCATAAAATTCTCAGGAGAAATGTAATGGGCAGAAGAATCATAGATGTTTTGAATTAGAAAGGAATTTATAGTTCCTACAACTCATGCACTTAACTTTACAGTTGAGGAAACTAAGACTTAGAAAGGTAATTTGGTTTCCTATGTTTTATACAACTTCTGCCAACTCCAAAAAACAAAAATGTCTCACTGCATTGAGAAGGCCTCTTGATTTGAACTCCAAATTGTAGAGCAATTTCAGAACCTCAGAGACAATGAGTTTAGGAATTTTGAATTAGGACACTGCCTGACAATAAGAGCTCAATATATGAAAATCATAACAAGCAGCTTCCGGATATATCAAAGTCACAGCTAGTCCAAGGAGCTCTCCATAAACATTGGTTCAGTTTCAAAATACCACCCTTTTGCTTTTTATCCAAAATACAGCCCAAAATACTCTAGGGTACACAAAATTTTGAAAGTAGAGGGTAGATATGCTCTTACAGGCAATTAGAGCTAGTAAGAACTTTGTTAAAGCCTTTGATTTCTTTTCTGCCACACTCCTGATGAAAATTTGGCTATAAACTGAATGTTTGTGTCCCTCCAACGTTCATACCTTGAAACCTAATCTCCAATGTGATAGTATTTGGAGGTGGGGCCTATGGGAGGTGATTAGGTCATAAGGGCAGAGTCCTCATGAATGTGATTAGTGCCCTTATAAAAGAGACCCCAGAGAGCTCCCCGGTCCCTTCTACCACATGAAGACACAGTGAGAACGTGGCCATCTATGAACCCAGAAGTGGGCTCTTCCTAGATACAGAATCTGCTAGCCCCTTGATCTTGGACTACCAGCCTCCAGAGCTATGAAAAATAAGTGTTTGTTGTTTAAGCCACCCAGTCTTTGATGTTCCCCCACTCAAGCCCCTCAAGAAAGAGAGCTTAATATCCTCCCCTTGAGTCTAAACTAAGACAAATGTGCACAGCTAAAATGAAAATCCTCTAGAATTGTACACTCAGTTTACTGTTACAAACCAATCACTTCAAAACTCAGAGGCATAAAACAATTTATTATCTCTCACAATTCTGCAGGTTGACTAGGCAGTTCTGCTATCTCTGGTGACTCATTCATGCACCTGTACTTGGCTGGCAGATCAGCTGGGGCTGGGCTCAACTGAGACAGATGGCATAGCTGAGCCTTTCTCTCCATGTGGCCCTTCATCTAGGACTTCTTCATGGAATGGTGATCCAAAGGCAGTGCTCAAAGAGAACAGACTCTGGAACCTGTACATCTATTGGTCAAAGCAAGTTACATGACCAACTTAGACTCAAGGGGAGGATATTAAGCTCTCTTTCTTGAGGGGCTTGAGTGGGGGAACATCAAAGAAAACCCCCATAAGCTTGTTAAAACAGATTGCCAGGCCCCATCCCCAGAGTTTCTGATTCAGTGGGTTTGGGGTGGGGTCCAAGAGATTGGTTTCTCAAGGAGGTAAAAGACCTGTTCTCAGAAAATTATGTCATTGAAAAAAGAAATCAAAGAAGATACAAATAAATGGAAGCATATACTGTGTTCATGGGTAAGAAGAATCTACCCAAAGCAATCTACAAATTCAATGCAATTCCTATCAAAATACCAATGGCATTTTTCAGAGAGTTAAAACAAATAATCCTAAAGTATATATAGAACCATAAAAGACCCTGAATAGCCACGGCAATCTTGAGAAAGAAGAACAAAGTTGGAGATATCATACTACCTGATGTCAAACTATACTACAAGCCTACAGTAATCAAAACAGCATGGTATTGGCTTAAAAACAGACACATTGATCAATGGAACAGAATAGAGAGCCCAGAAATAAACCCACACTTATACACTCACTTAATATATGACAAAGAAGGCAAGAATATACAATGGAGTAAAGACAGTCTCATCAATAAAATGATGCTGGGAAAATTGGACAGATACATAGGAAAAAAAAGAAATTGGACCACATTCTTACACCATATACAAGAATAGACTCAAAAATTGATTAAGGACTTAAATGCAAGACCAGAAACCATAAGACTTCTAGAAGAAAACATAGGCAGTAAACTCTCTGATACTGCTAACAGTAATTTCTTTTCATATATATCTCCTTGGGCAAGGGAAACAAAATAAAAAATAAACAAATGGGACTACATCAAACTAAAAGTTTTTGCACAGCAAAGGAAACTATCAAGAAAACAAAAAGACAACCGACTGATTGGGAGAAGATATTTGCTTATGATACATCTGATAAGATGTTAATATCCAAAAATATATAAAGAACTCGTAAGACTCAACAAAAGAAAAAAACAAACAATCCAAATGGGCAGAAGACATGAACAGATATTTCTCCAAAGAGAAAATACAGATGGCCAATAGACATATGAAAAGATGCTCAAGGTCACTAATCATCAGAGAAATGCAAATTAAAACCACAATGAGATATCACCTGACACCTGTCAGAATGGCTATGTCAATAAATCAAAAATCAACAAGTGTTGGCGAGGATGTGTAGAAAAGGGAACCGTCGTACATTATTGGTGAGATTGCAAATTGGTACAGCCACTATGGAAAACAGTCTCGAGGTGTCTCAAAAAATTAAAAATAGAACTCCCTTTGACCCAGCAATTCTACTTCTGGGTATTTATCCAAAGAAAACCAAAACAATAATCCATAAAGATCTATGCACCCCTATGTTCATGGCAGCACCATTTACAATAGCCAAGATATGGAAGCAACCTAAATGCCCATCAACAGACAATTGGATGAAGAAGTTATGGTTCAGATATACAATGGAATATTATTCAGCCATTAAAAAAAATGAAATCCTACCATTTGCAACTACATGGATGGAACTAGAGGTTATTATGCTGAATGAAATAAGTCAGACAGAAAAAAATATATACCATATGATTTCACTTATATGAGGAATCTAAGGAATAAAAAGAAGACACTAATCAAAAACAGACTCACAAATATAGAGGGCAATCTGGTGACAGCCACGAGGGAGGGGGATTGGGATGCTGAGAGAAAGGGGTGAAGGTTGAAAGAAGTACAAATTAGTAGTTGATAGATGGTCACAGGGGTAGGGAGCATGGCATAGGGAATGCAGCTAGCATTAATATGATGGCTAGGTGGAGAGCTAGAGGAGAGAAAGAGCAATCAGGGGGACCATTTTATAAACTATATAAATGTCTAACCAATGTACTGTATACTTGAAACTAATAAAATTAAATTTTAAAAAATGATGATGCATAGTTCCATTTCCTGACATTGAAAGAGAGTCATGAGGTACTGTTAAATGAAAATAGCAGGTTTACAAAACTGTTTAAAGACAATAATCCCATTTTTTAAATCTGTGTATACATAGATTATATATTCTCTCTGGATCATGGAATTATTTATATTTTTATAATATTATACTTTAGTTTTTGTGTAACTCTTCATGTATTGCATGTATCACTTCTATAATCATAAAAAGCCAATCGCCTCATTTCTAGAGGTTTAGAAATTCTTCCCAAGCCCTAAAATGATTCCCTTTGGAAAAACCTACAAGCAAGAAGACTTTTCTGTTACCCATCTCAGAAAACACCTATGTGATTGATTTGCTAGAAACATGAGGCGAACATTTACTATTACACAGTAAGGACTATTTGATACTCAGAACCACCCAGGGGTCATTGCCTCATAGCCTCCAACACCATATCCCCTACCTGTGCAGCTTTTTAATCGCCAGTCATCTAAGAGCTGCAAATAATGATAGGGATGACAAATCACAGCTCCCCAGAGCTCATTGGCCAATACCATTCAAGGAGAAAAAAAACAGCCCAGTAATATATACTTTCAAATGGCCTTGAGAAGAGAGCATGACAGCCCAGAAAAACTCACTTCATAAGTGCAGGCAATTAACAGTCACTGCATCACCAGCCTTCTTAAGCAAAGATGTCACATGCTCAGAGCCAGGGACAGTCAGAAGCTGCAAAATGTCCTCGCCTGCTGACTGATGAAAATGACTGACGCTGGGGTGCCAGCTGAAAGATCAATTATTCACATCTACTAGGCAGCTGCCCCCTACACACCAAGCAGCAGCAGGTCGCGGGAAGGGGAGATTGTTGTGGGTTGTTGTTAACATGCACTATCCATTTCTCTGGCCTTGAAGCGCAACAATAGCAAAATCAATAGCCGGCTCCAAACTAAGAAACAGAGAAGTGAGGCACCAACTGCATCCTAAGCACCTGGAAATCTAACAACTTCACCGCAGACAAACGACAAGGGGGAAGATTCCTCAACCCAGGATCATCATTTTCCATATTCTGTCTTTCCTATTTCCCACAGTAATAAGGAAAACCCAAAGTCTTGTGTATTCTTAATGATTAGGCCACTTTTGCTAAAAGCAAAAATATAGGTATTCATTTCAATGGCTCCTCAGCTGTTTTTCATCCTACTCATCATTTGCCTTATATCCTGGTAGCCCAAAAAGTCCTCTTTCAGTATGCGGAGTTGTCTTTTCAAAGGGCAGGACCTATGAAGGTTAAGAAGTTCAGAAAACTCATTTCAGTATTTTCCAAGCACTGTGAAACAAAAAAATATAGAACTTGTTTTATCAAATCATTTATGTTTAAAATATATTTTAAGAAAATACTTATTAGTATAGCTCTAATGTGTGCTACTCTTTGTAAATTTAAGTTACAGAATTGTGGGGATGCAAAATGGTACAGACATTTTGGAAAACAATTCAGCAGGTTCCTATAGGGTTAGGTATATACACTTATCATATAGCCCAGCAATTCAACTCCTAGATGAAGTAAAAATTTATGTTCACATAAAAACCTGTGTATGGCTATTTATAGCAGCTTTATTCATAATATCCCAAAACTGGAAACAATCAAAAGTTCCCTCCACTGGGAGACATAGAATGGGTAAACACACTAATGTACATAAATAGAATGAAATATCGGTCAGTAATAGAATGGAACAAACTACCGGGATATGCAAAAACATGAAAAGATTTCATAAGTATTGTGTTAATTGAAAGAAACCAGACTCAGACCACATACTATATGATTCCATTTATAATTCCATTCCATGGCAAAACTATAAGGATAGAAAACAGATCAGTGGTTGACAAGGGTTGCAGGTAGGGGAGGGGATAACTACAAATGGGCAGCTGAGTGGAGTTATTTAGAGTGATAGAACTGCTTTGCATCTTGATTGTGATGGAGGTTATATGACTGTGTGTATTTGTCAAAACTCACAGAGCTGAGTCAAAACTCACACCAAAAGAGTGAATTTTACTATATATAAATTGTACCTTAATTTTAAAAAGTGCAAAAAAAAATTAGGAAGGAAAAAGAACTCAAAGAATTCCACCACAGTGGTAAACCATTTTGTCTCTCATCAATACATTTTCTTACTGTTTCACCTTCCTTGGTTATGCCACATTCTCTCTTGTTATAGCAGGGCTAGAGTTGCAGTACACTTTGGAGCTGAATCAGACAGGACTCTTCTGAGCATGTCCTTCCTTGCAAGGCTCTAGCACCATGGACAGAAGCACTAGTCCTGCCTGCCCACATAAAAACGCATCCATGGCTGCTCAAGTCTCAAAGCCTCTCCTCCAAAAGCTTCCTGAAAGAGTTAGATCAAACAGGCAGGGTTGTCACATAGAGCACGAGACAAAAAAAAGCAGGAGTCCTGGGCAGAGATTTACCAAATCTGCCACTAATTCACAATGCGAACTTAATTAAACAAGTTATATCACATTTATATCTGTCAAGGTCTCGGCAGGAAAAAAGTCAAGTCAAGTAGCTCAAGAGACTTCCAAAAGTGTTGGGAGGATGAAGGAAATCAATAAGGAGTGTTGAAATACCCAGAAATTAGCTATAATGGGAAGTTGTTTCCACACTTAGTCCTGAAGATGCAAGAGAGGATGGTGATGGAGTTGCAGGGACCCGGTAAGATATTAATCTATGAAGGAGGGGCTTGCCTGGCAGGAGCTATGGTCGTGACAGAACGACCCAAAGCCAAAATCACACCCCAAAACTTGAAAATGCCATTTCTCTCCCTCCTTTTCCAATTTCTTATTGGTGCCTCCCATAGGCTAAACCCAATGGGCCAGCTAGAAAGGGCCTTGGCAATCAGCCTCCAGGACTCAGGTCAATGCAGAGAGGGACAGAGAATGAATCCTAGACAAGGAGCACATTATTTACTAAAGTTGTGTAGTTTGAAGACTTTTAAAATCCTTGATGCATAAATAGTCTATTAATCTACCTGATAGTCAACTTTTAAAGCCCCACTCCATGTTCCCTAGGAACCACATTTTCACATAAAATAATTCATTTTTCCTCAAGAATGCAATTACTTTCCTCCACTGTACTAAAACCAGTTTTTCATACAGCTAAACTGAATTTTACTCAATCAGTGGGATGGTCAATATCCTTAGTCAAGCAGAACTGTTTTAGAAAAATTATCAGTTGCCTATCAAACCTTTGACCAAGATGCTTGAAAGGAATAAGCATATGACTAAATCCTGGTTTTATCAATTAAAGAGTTAGATCCTACAGATTTGTTCTAGAAAAGGGTATAGCCATCTGGTAGGGCTTCCTTCCTCCTCTACCATATCAGGAAATAGAATTATGAATATAATATAGATATTAAACAGAAATAGTCTGAAATCCTTTCAATTTTTTTTAATTTATTTTTTACTCTGTATGTAATGTATGTATATCTTGACTCCATAACTCTATAAGGGGCTATGAGTCTGTCTGGCTAACTATCTGGCTAACTATCTATCTATCTATCTATCTATCTATCTATCTATTTATACATATATGTGTGTATATAAAGTTCCAGAAACAAAACACAAACTACATGGAAAACTGAGTCACTTGAAGATAGTCTATTTTCAGTACTTAGAGCACTGCTTAGGACTTACAGATTATGAGACCTGCTTTACTTTGATATTTTTTTCACAATCCCCCAAGTGATACTCTTTATTCTTTTTAAAGTCAGAAAACTTTTTAAATCTCTGTGTATGTTTCCAGCTGCAAGGGAACTAGAAACCACTCTGCAACATGAGAAAGAGAACTATAAAGGGTGGCAAGCCAAATACGGCCTTAAGCAGTGTAACCTCTGTTGTTCTCCTAAATTCACAACCTATTTAGCAAGGCACAGGTGTTGCCACCCAACAAATCATAAGCCTTGCAGCTCCCTCACTGTACTCTCAGTGGTGGTCATGTCCAGGGAGCTCCTTGAAAGGATATAAGTTATACTGAGGCTATTCTGTCTCTATCAAAACCCTAACGCTCTTCCTCCATCAGGTGTTGAGTTGTTAGACTGATGCTTAACTGTAACAATGCAGTAAACAGGTCATCTGGGGCTCCCAAATTGAAAAGAAGGGCTAAAAGAATGTGGATTGCTGACACCCTTCCAATTTAGGGTCTTTTTCCAATTTAAAGACTGTCAGAATCTATTCCCAGGAAATAACAGTCAGACACCAGTGGCTGGGTTCTGAGCAGTTCATGTGAGGTGACTGACTTCCTGGCTAATGTGCCTCACAGTGTGAGGGTGGAGGCCCTCTGGCAGTATTCAAAGGGCTGCACTAAGAAGATTCTTAGTATCACACAAGAGTAACTGCAGTTCTGACCCGCCTCCAAGGCCTGAGGCAAAGTACAAAATAGACTTCTTAAAAACCATTCCTCGTTTTCCGAATTACCTTTCCTTCTATCTCTGTTACCCATCTAGTCCTCATAAAAAGCTATCCTTTTTCCTGTTTTCTATCCTGCCCTAATAATGATCTATGACTCTCCAAAGCTGCAATCTGCAGGACAGCCATCAGTGGCTATCCTTCCCCCAGAGTCCTTCAATCTAGACTCATTTAACCCTTCCTAACGCCCCATTAAGATGTGGATGATGAAGAGACTTAATATTCTCAAGAAAAATCTGAATTTAGAGATGAAAAGTGCTAAATCAAAATAATATCACACTCAAAGAAAATAGGAAATGGGCTTCCCCATTTTCAATTAGTTTGCCTCCTTAAGCTGTCTAGAGTGAAGACAGCAGAGAGGCAGGGAGCTCTCCATCATTTCAGACTTCCTTTCCCAAAGGGAAAAAGAACTTCTTTCTATCTGGCCACCTCCAGGAGGAGGGAATAAAGGAAGGAACCCCTCTCCCTCCTTCTAGAAGCCACTGCCTACTTTATGACACCCCATTTCTATCTTATAAATAGGTTTTACTGAGGTCGTTAAATCTATTTTAACAATTTATATTAAAATATCCTTTTGGGAAGTACATTTATCAAATGTCTGTCACAGATTCCTAACCTCTAAATTTATGCCACTAATTCCATAATTTTAAATCATTGTTTTTTAATTAACCTCTGTAACTTTGGGGATCTTAACTCTTACTTGTAATTATTCTAGCTTTCAGTTGATGCCATGTAATCTATTTTAACACACTTTTGGAAGTAAATAGACTATAAGTAAATGTCAATAAAATATATTTTAAAGATTCTATAGATGACAAATATAATTGTTCTGATTTTAGCAATAAGCATTGAGTTAAATGTTCATGTAGGAGTAAGATATTAACTCCTACACTGTAAGAGGACCCAGTACTGAACAAGCTAATGTACCAATAAGATGTTAGCAACTTACTCCATACAATTGGACTCACCAGCTATTACAACAACTCACACATACTAAACAGAATGACCTTTGGAAAGCTTCTGTCCCCACTAAACTGTCAACTCTCTTCCTGGAAAGATGTCTCTATCTAAAATGGTATCTCAACTTCCCAACTGACTCCATCCTGTTTCTACTGACATTATCAAAATGTGGGAAGACCATCATAGATCATTTCTTGTTGTGTTGGGTGCTTTTTGAAAAAGGGTGCAAGACTGGCAAACAGTAACTGAAAAATCCATTAAATTAATCTATCAACAAAATGCAGAATAAGCTTGAAAAATAATGAGACCATTACTGAATGAGGCAGATGGCTTGGCAACCCTAAAAGACTAACATCAAACAAACATTCATTTGAGTTTTCATCTAGCTTTGCTAAATTAGTATGTGAATTCAAACATTTGTCTTTCGATATTTCTTTCCTAGTGATGGGAACTATGAGTAAGGACCACTAGTAAGAGGAGGAGGAAATGCTAGCCAAAGAAAATGGTACTTGTAAGTCATACTGACACTAGGTCTTAAGGGGGTATAATAGAAACTACTGGAGACCTTCCATCATACCTCAAAGGCACGAGAACATATTTGAGTTCTTCTCTCATGTATAATTATCCATAATTACTGCCTTAAGTTTTTCAAACTTGCCACCATATTCTTTGTGCATTGCAGCAGAATCTTTACCATGCTTTTGGTGGATTGATCTTCAATGATATATGTATTCACAAACAGGAAAGATAGATTGAGAGGAGGTGGGGATTGAGAGGAGGAAATTTCTTGCTATCTCATACATAAAATGAGGTATAGTCTTATTTTAAAACATAGCCCTCAAAGAGTTTACTCTTTAGGAATATCAGACCTCAGTCACCAAATCATGCGAAGACTATACTGAAGAGGTGTATGTGTATGTGTCTGTGCGCGTGCACGCACACACATGCACATGTGTGTGTGACAAGATTCACTTAGATTTTCTACTCAAAAATTAAAATTTCAACACACTGAATATTTATAGGAGACCATAAAAGAAAATTAGCAGTTAAAAAAAGAAGCCACTACAAAGGAAAGGATTTGCCATCCACTCTGGAAAAGTTCATGATAATTTCTCTTTTAAATGACTCACTATGAAAGTAAAAGCTGTTCAAAATGCATCAACAGAATATGTGAGCAGGATTAAAGGCAAATTAAAAAGACTGGTTTTATTCTCTGTGCAGGGCTGTCAGTCAAAAGTATTCCCATGGTACTGGAGAAAAAATTACCTCTCTAGTCATCTCACAGAACTCGTAATCCTAATGAGAAGAAATATGATGATTCGTAAGCATAAAATATTGACACGTGATGTGAAGCTGTCTTCAGTGAAGAAGTACTTCAGTTAGACGATAACTGAACTACTTGTAAAAGGGAGGAAGGTGTTACAACCTTTCTTCCCAGGATCCACGTTGGCTGTGTGCTAGAATCTAGGCCAAAAAAATCTCAGAGATTCACTCAAGTGTATACATTACAGTCTGAGAGAAAAACTTACATAGAAGGAAATATACAAAAATGTTAATTTATAGCAAATGCCCTTGGGTAGGTCATGGATAAGTCATTATCAACTTCCTGCAGTTTCTGTATTTTTTATAATGAGTATATACTAACTTTATAATCGGAAAAAGATTTGCATGTTTTCGAAATGGTAAGATAAATTATAGAGATAAATTCTTTAACTTGTTTTTCATATTTGCCAATTAGGTAAATTAGGCCAGCTTATACCTCGAGGCTCTCACTCAGGGAAATACTCTTTTCCCACTATCAGTAAAACTGCTGTTTCTCATTCTTTAAAAACACATACAATCTATCAAACAAAGAAACCGTTTCCCTATTTTAACTTAAAAAAGTGTCTAAAACATCTTTTGCATATAGAATTATTAGTAAAAGCCTAAAATTACAAAGGGTTTCTTGCTTTAGCTCTATTTCTTAGAGAACATGGAACCAATAAAGGAGGAGTTAATAGATAAAAGGTTTTTCCTCTAGATATCAATTGTGTTACATCAATTATAATGTAAAATTCAAGTGTATAGAAATTCACTTGACAGCTACTAAACAAGACAGCATGAACAAGAGTAATCTAATATATACTAATTTTAGCGGAGAAAATAAATGTTTGTGGGAGGGGGGAGTTTAAAGTGGCATTTAAATGTAAGTACTATTGTAAGTATTATTTCACTGTAAGTTCCCACTGTGCTTCATACAATGCTCAGCACACAGTAAATAGTCAAGTGGTTTAGTGGAAAGTACACTGGATTAGAAGTCGAGAGGCCTGGATTCTCGCTCCAGCTTCGCCAGTATGTAATTAGCTAACTTTTAATCTATCATTTTATCCATTTCCTCATCAGTAAAACAGGAATTGAATCAACTTTGCCTGCCTCAGGGGCCTGGGTGAAGATAATAAGAGAATAAATGAGAATGAACATTTTATTTAAATTATAAAGCATTTTTGGTTGACTAATTTACCCCCTTTATATAATCCTGATATAAAAAGAAAAACTTTTTGCATCTCATCATCACTAAAATCCCCCAAGATCAACAATAACCAAATTCTACTGGCTTTTATAAATAAATTTCAGGACATGGAATGGTTGGGTATCAATAAAGCATCAAAGATATTTGAAGGGCTGTCCTCCAAGTTATTTGAAATTCTTACTTAATAAAAAACATTCCCTCTTCTCAGAACAAAGCCACAGTTGTTGAGGGTTTTGACAACTGGAACACCTCATATGACCAAGCAACAACTTTATTTCTTCTGCCAAACCCCTACTGCTGAAAGTTACAACCCCTCCCTTGCCTTATGGAAGAGTGGTGCTGGAAAATGCTAAATAATTCATTTTTATTTCTACCTAAAGTGACAAAAGGATACTGGAAAGAGTTAAGAGTGACATAAGGACACCAAAAAGACTTATGGTCAAGTAGGCCAGTGGTGTAAAGCCTTGAAAATGCTCAGAACACAACAAACCACACAGAGCTGGTTCACTTTACTCCAGTGGTCAGCAGTTTTTTTCTATGAAGGTCCAAAGAGTAAATATTTAAGGCCTTGCAGGCCATGTGGCAACATTCACAACTACTTAACTCTGCTATTATAGTGTGCAAGTCATCATAGGCAATACATAAAGAAATACGTTCTAATAAATCTTTATGGGTGTTGAAGTTTAAATTTCATATAATTTTCATATATTATAAAAATTTTCACATATTATGAAAATTTATTCCTTTGATTTTTTTCAATAATTTAAAATATTAAAACATTTTTAAATGTATTGGGGTGGCATTGGCCAATAAAATTATATGTTTCAAGTGTATAATTCTACAACACATCCTATGCACATTATACTGTGCATTCACTGCCCAAAGTCAAGTCCTCTTCTGTCACCACACATTTGACTACCTTTATCCTTATCTTCCTCACCACCTCTCCCCACTTTCTCTCTGGTAACTACCATACTATTACCTGTGTCTGTGAGTTTTTGTTTGTCTTGTCCGTTTGTTGCTTTCAGTTTTATATCCCACACATGAGTTAAATCATATGGTTCTCAACTTTTTCTGTCTGACTTATTTCATTTAGCATGATAATCTCAAGATCCATCCATGTTGTCACAAATGGCACTATTTCATCTTCTTTTATGGCTGAGTAATATTCCATTGTATATATGTACCACATCTTCTTTATCCAATCATCTATCAAAGGGCATCTTGGTTATTTCCATGTCTTGGCTACCGTGAATAATGCTGCTATGAACACTGGGGTGCTTATATTATTATGGATAAATGTTTTCAAACCATTAGGGTAGATACCCAGAAGAAAAATTGCGGGGTCATATGATAATTCTATTCTTAATTTTTTGAGGAACCTCTATACTGTTTTCCATAGTGGCTGTACCAATTTACATTACCACCAGCAGTGTATGAGGGTTCCTTTTTCCCTATAACCTCTCCAACACTTGTTATTACTATCTTGTTGATAATGGCCATTCTAACAGGTGTAAGATAATATCTCATTGTGGTTTTGATTTGTATTTCCCTAAAAGCTACTGAAGCTGAGCATCTTTTCATATGTCTGTTCACCATTTGTATTTCTTCTTGGGAGAAGTGTCTGTTCAGGTCCTCTGTCCAGTTTTTAATTAGATTGTTTGTTTTTATTATTGAGTTGTATGAATTCTTTATATATTTTTGAAATTAGGCACTTATTAGAGGCATCGTTTACAAATACATTCTCCCATTCAGACAGTTGCCTCTTTGCATTGTTAATGGTTTCTTTGGCTGTACAGAGCTTTATACTTTGATATAGTCCCATTCATTTACATTTTTACTTCTTTGCCTTTGAGGTCAAATTCATAAAATCCTCTATAAGACCAAGGTCCCTGAGTTTAATACCTATGTTTTCTTCTATGCAATTTATTGTTTCAGATCTTATATTTAGGTCTTTGATCCATTTTGAGTTAATTGTGGTGTATGCTGACAGATAGTAGTCTAGTTTCATTCTTTCACATGTGGCTTTCCAATTTTCCCAGCGCCATTTACTGAAGAGGCTTTCTTTTCTCCATTGTATATTTTCGGCTCCTTTGTTGAAAATTATTTGCCCTTATGTATGGGGGTTTATTTCTGGGCTCCCAATTCTGTTCCATTGGTCTGTGCATCTGGCTTTCTGCCAAGACCATGCTGTTTTGATTGTTGTTACTTTGTAGTATAATTTGAAGTCAGGCAGTGTGATCCCTCCAGCCTTGTTTATTTGTTTTTGGTTTTTTTTCCCCTCAGGATTGCTTTAGCTATTTGGAGTCTTTTATGATTCCATGCAAATCTGATGATCTTTCATTCTATCTCTTTAAAAATGCCATTGGGATTTTGATGGGGATCGTATTAATCAACATATGCAAATTGATCAAGGTGATACACCACATAAACAAAATAAAAGATAAAAATCATATGATCATATCAATAGATGAAGAAAAAGCATTTGACAAGATAAAGCATCCACTTATGATTAAAACACTCAATAAAATGGATACAGAAGGAAAGTACCTCAACATAATAAAAACCATATATGACAAACCCTCAGCTAATATCATACTTAATGGTGAAAAACTGTAACCTTTCCTCTAAGATCATGAACAAGACAAGGATGTCTGCTCTCACCATTCTTATTCAATATAGTATTGGAAGTCCTAGCTAGAGCAACCAGGCAAGAGAAAGAAATAAAAGACATCCAAAATGAGAATGAAGAAGTCAAATTGTCACTTTTACAGATGACACCATTCGCTACATAAAAAAAACTAAAGACTCCACCAAAAAACTATTAGAAACAATAAACAAATACAGTAAAGTTGCAGGATACAAAATCAGTGTATAAAAACTCATTGTGTTACTATACAGTAACAATGGAGTTTCAGAAAAAGAAATGAAAAAAATTTTCTTTTGCAATTGCAACAAAAAGAATAAAACATCTAGGGATAAACTTAACAAAGGATGTGAAGGAGCTATACACTGAAAACTACAAGACATTATTAAAAGAAATTGAAGAAGACACAAAGAAATAGAAAGATATTCTGTGTTCAAGGATTGGAAGAATCAACATAGTTAAAATGGCCATATTACCCAAATCATTATACAAATTGAATGCAATCCCCATGAAAACTATTCTTAACTTGCAAACTACAAAAACCGGCCACAAGCTGGATTTGGCCCATGGGCTATAGTTTGCTCTGTTTTAGACAAAGAAGAAGCAGATCCTAAGAGAAGAATCAGTGTACAAGGAAGTTATTAAGGAAGATCCGCCATGGGAAACCAGTCAATGAGAGGAGGAAGCAGGGAATAGGAAAAGAAGAGAAACTGTAAGTTAGGTGGCAAGATGGCCCCCAGTGGTTCCCAACTCCTTGTATTCACACTCTTGTGTGGTCCTCTCCCACAAGGTGCCAAGATTGGTGTCTGTGTGCAACAGAACACAACAGAAGTCATGGCATGCCATTTCCAAGATTAAGTTATAAAAGACTACCACTTTTGTCTTGGGAGCACTTTCGCATG
>NW_024344432.1:662984-673965 GCF_902729225.1 Pteropus medius
GTAGTAATGTGTCACACAGTAACCAGAATTCGAAAGCCAAGCAAGGAAGTGGTCTCTGGAAAAGTTCCATAGTGTCACTTTGGCCTGATCCTGCAGGGGTACCCTGGAGTTTCAGTTCCTCCTCAGAGTTGCCCTGACTTGAAAGACAAAGAAGCTAGAGCTTTCAAACTCTAGTTCCCATCAGGTAAGAGCCACCACAGGGGGAACATAAATTCTCAGGCATTTCCATCTCTCTTCATGTGATGGGAAAGTGGAGGCAGTCTGCAGAGAATGAGTCATGGGTAGGTGCTCATGATTGGAAGTTAAATGTTTAAAAGATTTTTT
This sequence comes from Pteropus medius, assembly GCF_902729225.1. Taxonomy (NCBI): domain Eukaryota; kingdom Metazoa; phylum Chordata; class Mammalia; order Chiroptera; family Pteropodidae; genus Pteropus; species Pteropus medius. The sequence continues at coordinate 663,309 of NW_024344432.1, forward strand.
TTTGGATATGGATACAGCACTGACATTATTCACTATAGGTCATTTTTAAAAATTGAAATATCATTGACATATAATGTATAACTTTAAGGTGTACATGTTGATTTGATATATTTATATATTGCAATATGATTATCATAGTAGCATTGTCTAAAAACTCTATCATGTCACATAATTATAATTTCCTTTTTATGTTGGTAACAATTAAGATTTAGTCTCGCAGGAACTTTGAGGTTTATAATACAGTACTGTTGTCTATAGTCACTGTGCTGTGCCTTAGCTCTCCAGGATATATTCATCTACTGGTTGTAAGTTTGTGCCCTTAAATGACATCTCCCCAATTCTCCCAACTGCAGCCACCTGGCAACCACCATTCTGCTCTCCACTTTCATGAGTTTGGCTTTTTAAAATTCCATATGTAAGTGAGATCGTGCAGTATTTGTCTTTTTCTGTCTGACTTATGTCACTTAGCATAATGCACTATTGGCCATTTTTATGAGTTTGTCAAATGTATTGATATATGTTTAAAGCTGAATTTGAGTGTATAGCTTTGCAACATATTGTAAATGAATGAACTTACCTGCAAGGCTCAGCATTCCAATTTCACATTCCATACATGTACCAAAGTCAAGTCGAACATTAAGAATGCTCATCAGGAAAATCAGGTGTTGCTGCCTTTAGATAACCTAGCATGAAGACAATCACTAAATGATGAAAAGCAGTATGAAGCTCTTTGCATGTCCACAGATATCAACTTTCCCAGGTACAATGTTCTAGCCTCTAAGTTCCTGAGTAAACTCAGGACAGTACTATAAAAGTTATAATAAATTCCTCAATAAATCAAATAACTCGAACTAAGGACCTGCTCCCTAACCAATACAAAAACTTTTAAATCACCCTTGGAATTTTGTAAAGGAAAACTGAAATAGTCATCATCTCTAAGTCTTAAATATCTTTCTTTATCTCTGTAAATTATCCCACTTTGCTTCCAATTATAAGGAACTCAAAGTGGACCAAATAACCCAGCACAACTGTAATCTTGCCAAGCACTGATCATATTAGGGTCTGGGTGTTTTAAACTGCCACAAGGGCAAAATGAAAACGGCATGAACTTAGCAGGGCTGGATAGCCGAACCACAAAGCTAGCTGCCAGTCCATGGCACTGGTAGGTCAAAGCTTTGCTCTCCATGATTTTCCAAAATACAAAGGGATGTTGAAGCATCTGAAAGCATCTGAGAGGATGCCAGTTCAGAGATCTCACTGACATTCTTGTTCATCCTCGAGCATCTCTCATTCTCTCTCTCTCATTCTCTCTCTCTCTCCTCTCACACACACACACACACACACACATTACCACACACACTATGTATGCACACATGCTGTGCCAGTCATTTTCCATTTACTCTCAGATCTATTTCTTGTATTTGCCCTGTTGTGCTCTATATCACAGAGAGGCTGACCCCTGCAGGCTGATCTCTGCTGTCTACTGGTTTCTGGCTTGGTTCAGCCAATGGGAGGCACAGGCAGAAGATTGAAGAGAAGGAGAAAGGAGACATCAGGGTACTTCTCCTCAACTCACTTTGCTGCAGGGCAGCACACATGCCTTCATAGCTCCAGCTCCACTGGAAACCCGCCCCACTCCTAGCTCTTGCCAGGAGACCTCAGCTTCTGTTCTGTGATCACACTCCCATTTCTCATTGCCCTTCGGCCAACGGGTAGCAGCAGCTTCCTAATGTTGCTAATTCCTGTATTGCCTTACAACCCCCTGTTTGGCTTCTCAGCTCTTCTACCACCTGTGTAACTAATTCCCTGGATTCATTTCCCTCTATTTGAAATACCTGAATGGTTTCTGTTTTCCTGACTGAATCCTCATCGTCATACTGGGTATGTCTGGACTCAAATATGGATTTCAACACTAGTATGTGGGTTTCAACAGCCAAAATATTCTTATTAACTCAATATCTGTAGAACAAGGAAGCAGCAAGCTGCTTTTGAACCCCAACCTTGTGCCTACCATTGTGCTGGACACAACGGCTAGGAGCTTCCCAGAGACTTTGAGGATCACATCAATTACTCAAAAGTTCTTAAGAATAACTCACTTTGGTGCTTCCGGTTGAAGTCTCCAAGGTCTGCTTCTTAGGCCTCCTGGAGGCTGTAGTTTTCCTGACCTTTGTTCTCAGTTTTTCAACATTCATCTAAGCTCTTATTCCTATATTAACTCACTTTGCTGCAGGGCAAATGTGAGTTAATATTTATTCCCAAATTACTTAGAAAAGTTCAGTTATATTGACTAATCCCAGACTAATATACCATATAAGTGTATTTTAAACGCACTGTCAAAACCTAGCCAAATAGTCTGCCATCTGAAATTTAAGTTGTCTTTATATGACATTCCTTCTTCTCTCAAAGTAACATCATTGAAACATATACTGTAAATTGTCCAGCTCAATATTCCAAACTTTTCTTACTTGTCTTCTTTTACTGTAAAGTCAAGACAGCTGAAAGCTCACCTTCTCAGATTCCCTCATATCTAGGGGTGACCATGTGACTCTGTTCTGTCCAATGAAACACAAGTAAAGTCTACTGGTGCCCCTTTCTCCCTTTCCTCTTCCTCTTATCTAAATCTTATGTGGTGCTCAAAGTCAAAGAGCCATTGATTATGATGGTACAGCTGGAAAAGAGGAAGAACTTTATTCCTTAATGGTATCCTCCAGCTGCATTCTCCTAGACTTTTGAAGCATTCGACAAATAATCCCTTTAATTTTTTAAACCAATGTTTATCACCTTTTCTGGGGGTTTCTGCCAAATGCAATCCTTGACATAATTAGGCAGAGAAGAAATTGCATTTTTTAAAAATCAGGTTAGTTTAAATTTATTGAGTCTCAAAACACACTCCCTGCTGGGTAAAAGCTGTATGAGTCTTCTAATTTCTCCATTGGAATCATTACTTAGAACAATACATCTTTACTGAGCATGAAAATAACTTCTTTGTCATTGGAGTTTACTTTACAAAATAGATATGTTGCTAGTAATGTCAACTGAAAATTCAATTATATATTAATGTTCACTAGTAAAAGTTATTATTTAAAGTAAACTATTGGAGAACATTTCTATAATAGAAAAATTGTTTCATTTTAAATCCAAATGTTCAAATATAAGGTTAGCTTAACATGGGACCTGAATATATGGCTCTATATTACAGGTTTTCATACTGAGCTAAGAATTAAAAAGAAATATGTCCCAACACAGAAGTAGGTATATGTGAGGTGTCCAAAGTCTATAGAAGGATAGATTTTCCTACCTGAGAGGCTTCTCAAGCTAAGAAGCATATGTCATGTGCTGCTGGATGACCCCAAGTACTATTGAGTAGCAACAATTTCTCCTTCCCCTTTGTTTTTGCCATCTTAGTGAGTACAGCCCACAGAACAGGTAGGGACAGTGCAGATAGGAATAGTGCTGTTGGTATCTCAGAAAGAATTCTTCTTTGATCCTCCATCTCCCACTTTCTGGGCATTCAGCTCTCTTCTTGATAAACCAGCAACCTGCTCCTCGATAACATCTTTTACATTGAAGACTTTGCCCAAATGATAAGCATCCTGTCTCACTAACAGGAAATTCCCCATCAGACCTTACAGGAGAAAAGAGCAAAGAAAGAAAAATTAAACCAAAAGTACATAGTGATTTCCCACAATATAAATTTCTGGTCCAGTGCCTATTGTTCATACTTGGACCACTGCTAACTTTTTTTAGCTGATCTTAAATCCAGAGTCTTCCATTAATTATTTTAGCAATCATATCATTCTCAAATGAATCTTATCTAAAATTCTCCATTTGTCAAGATCATTTTGTTTAAAATTTTTCTATAGCTCCCTGTGATCTACCACACCAAACTTCAACTCTTCCATCTGATTTTCAAAGCTTTAAATGGCATTCCTCCTTCTGAATAACCTCATTTACTTCTCAGTCCAGACAAATACATATTGGTTTCTCATATCATTTTGTATGCTTTGGGTTAGAAATGAAAAAGAAGATCCACACAGTTCCAATGGCTTTATTAGTTGAAGAAGTCTGGAGAGACGTAAATTACAGGACTGATTAATTTTGTGTTTTCACATCATCAAGTATCCCGTTTTTTCCTCTCCTAACATTCCAGGCCCAACAGCCCATCCACAGCAGGCAACTTGTCTTCAGCATCCCTTTCCTGTGCTCAAGGAATCACAGGCAACTGTCCAGTAAAAGAAAAGAAGGCATTTCTGCCTCTTGTTGTCTTTTCAACAAAGAGCTTCTCAGAAGTCTTCACAGTGTCCCCTCATGACTCCTTGGCTACTGTATCACATGCCCATACCCTAAGCTGATAAGATAAAGGGACCACCACAGCTGTATAAAGAAGGGTAGACACCTGAAATAAATTGGTCTCTTCCAGCAAAGAAGAAGGAATAGCTGTAGGACAGGCAACCACAACATTTGCAATATCTCAGCTTATTCTTATCCCTACGGATCACCCACATTCCAATGTTTGTGTCTTTGTCCTTGCTGTCAACATTTAGTGCCCTCCTGCTTCCTTCCCACCTATACAAATGCTTTTCATCCCTGAAGATCACACTGAGAGGTCAAATAGCCAAGGTCACATAACTAGAAAGAGGTCGAGTTGGGATTAAAACCCAAAACTTTCAAACCCCAGATCACATGTGTCCCTTCCAACCTCTAAGGCCCACCTCTCCTGTAAAATCTCCAGTTGAAGAAACATTTTCTCAATTTTGTTTCAAGATGACAACTAGATCTCAATCAACTAACTTCTTTCTCTCTCAATTTCCCAGTATAATAACCAAAGAAATAGAAAATATGGGGAAATACATGTTAACCCTGGAAGGGTGGCATGTTGTATAGATGGGACTGAATTAAGGAAAGAATTTACCAGTGGGCCAATACATGGGAGTAATGTATGGGATTTCACAGAAGTTCTCAAGACCAGAGCAGCTCTAAATAGAAACAGAAAAGTTACAGGGCACATGAGAAAGAGAAAACTCAAACATTTCCAGAAGTATACAAGTACTTGTACATGGGGCAGAGAGAGACCAGTGGACATCATTGCCAGGCTCGTTTTGGTAAGACAACAGAGCTAAGAAGCAAGGGTATTGCCCTTAGTAGACTGTTAACAAGGACCATTGTAATCTTGGAAGATCTGAGGCAGGACCCGCCATTTGCTACAACAAACATGGAAGAGGAAATTCTTGGCCCAGCAGTTTGTTTCCCTGTCCCATAGCAGTTTCCTTTATAAAACAGTCTAGTACTTCCAGTCAAATGAGAACCTGATTTCATTTGTAAAATATTAGAAAATATAAACTTTTCCTTCTATCTTGGACTAAAACATTTTAACTATGACCCACCCGGTCTCTGACATGTCAATCTCAGTAATAACTAGGCATATACATAAGAAAGAATGTTGGTGAAAAAACTACCAGATGGAAGCTGAGGAGAGAGAGGTAGAAAGAGAGAGAGGAGAGAGAGAGAGAGAGAGAGAGAGAGAGAGAGAGAGAGAGAGAGACTGACTGAGAGAGAGATCAAAATAGCAAACATCCTCTTAAGGATTCGAACAAAAAGGTATTAAGGAGTTTCTTTCACAAAGCAAAGAATAATATAAAAATAAGTCATTTGGATTTATAATACAATTTTAAGTGACCTTTTTTTTCTAAAAAACAGAACCATCTAAGGTCAGGAAAGATTGCTTTCAGATGTAAAAACATACTGAAACTAGATGGCCTACTACAGAAAACTAAACTAGAGGTTAGTATCAGTATTAGAAATTTTCCCTAAACTCATAGGAAATTGATAAAAAGAAAAATGTCATGGAAAAATAAATGTAGGGGACATAGAGGATGAATCTAGAGAACTATATATCTTAATTATAAACCAGATGTCAGCTGGCCCCCTAGCTCCTTGGTATAATTGAGTTGGACTCTGCTATTTCCATGACCCAAGAAGAAAGTCCAATTCAATCCCCTTAATTTCTGCTCCCTAGGAGTTTAGGCCCACATGGTTAATTTCCATATTTTGTGTCTATTTCTTGCTACATCAAACTAGGCAGGACTCAATTCTTTTACCACCTCCCACCAGAAGTCCACTCAGTAGATTAGTATATTTGAGACTCACGATCATTTGCTTTTTCAATGTCTTCCTCCCCTTTTTCCTTCTCTCATCTCTTTCTCACTCTTTCCCTTCAAAATTGCCCTCTATTCATTCATTCATTCATTCATTCATTCATTCAGTAAATATCCATTATTCTGGCATTACAGTCAAGTCCCTGACTCCATGGAGCTTACATTCTAATGGAGGAATCAGAAGACAACTAACAAATATATAATGTCAGATAGTTTATTAATTGTCCATAATTTGCTACCATAACAAATTACCACAATCTGGGTGGCTTAAAAGAACAGAAATTTATTCTCTCAGTTCTGGAGGCCAAAAGTCCAAATTCAAGGTGTTGCCAAAGCCATGTTCCCTCTGAAGGTGCTAAGGAAGAATCTGTCCTTGCTTCTTCTAGCTTTTGGTAGTGGCAAGCAATTCTGGCCCTCCTTATGGCAGCATAGCTACAATTTCTGCTTCCATCTTCACATGTCCTTTCTCCTTGTATGTCTCTGTATCACTCTGTGTCTCTGTATCACTCTCTCTTTATAAGGATACCAGCTGGCTTTAGGGCCCACCCTAATCCCGTATGGTCACATCTTAACTTGACTACATCAGCCAAGGTCCTATTGCCAAATAGGGTCACATTCACAGCTACCAGAGATTAGGACTTTCATATGAACTGAATTGTGTTCCCCTAAAATTTATATGTTGACGTCCTAACCCGCAGTATCTCAGATTGTGACTATATTTGGATATAGGGCCTTTAAAGAGGTAATTAAGGTTAAATGAGGTCATTGGGGTGGGCTCTAATCCAAGATGACTGGTATCCTTATAAGAAGAGATTAGAACACAGACACGCAGAGAGGGAAGGCCATGTAAAGAAAGAGGGAGACTACGGCCATCTACAAGCTAAGGAGAGTTGTCAGAAGAAACTCATCCTGCTGACACCTTGCTCTTTGACTTCTAGCTTCCAGAACTGTGAAGATATAAATTTTTGTTGTTTAAGCAACCCAGTCTGTGGTATTTATCATGGAAGCCATAGCAAACTAACAAAGATTTCAACACATCTTTTTGGAGGACGCTATTCAACCCACAATAGGTAGTGAAACATGCTATGAAGACCAATAAAACAAAGGAAGAGGACAGTGGAAGGGAAGGGGTGGGCAAAGAAATTTAGTTCTCTCCATCTCTAATTTCAAACTTGCTTACCCAAAACTATGCAACAGAACAAAGAGCTCTTTATATAACTGGATCTACTTTCCTTGGAAGGTGATTCGGGAAAAATAGCAAAAAGTTCCATTACATTACATAAATAATTATTGAGCACTTATTGTCAGGCTCTGTGCCAAATTTTAATTGCATGATCTCATCTGATCCTTATAACAACCCTATTCACTGAGTACTACTATTTTCTCCATTTTACGGATGAGAAAACAGAGGCTTAAGATGGTCAAATGCCTTACCCAAGTCCAAATAGCTAGAACGTAGACCCTCTAACCCCAAAGTCCACTTCTCAATCACTATGACATAATACCTCTTCTCTATGTACAGATTATAAATGAAGACTTGTTATGCAGAACTGCTCTTTGGCATCAAGAATTTCTTTCAAATGTAGGAATTCCATGTAATCGCATATCAGATACATGTATGACTTATCACAGCTTTCCCTGTTTTCTGTTTTGAAATATGAAATAATGAAAACAGTGTACTTTCTTATATTATGAATTAATTTCTTTTCTTTTAGCCATGGAGAAAGACCCAAGGACTCATGTATTCTCAAAGTCAAAATCAGGACTTCTCCAAAGCCAAGCTCTATTCAGATACTCTGCTTTCCTGTGACAAAGTGATCCCAGACACAAGTCCTTGCCACACTCTAAATTCACAGAGGAGCTATCAATGGAGAAGGCAGATATTTTCAAAGAAAGGATTTCAATAATCGACCTCATGTCCCCCAAAATACATTTATTAAACAGTTTAGGCTAAAAAAGAAACTAAAAATGCAGCTCTCCTAGGAGATTCTTCAGTTGATTTCATTATAGTACTGCTGAAGAGGACTAAAGCAGAGCAAGAAACACTGAAATCCCCGACTTTGCAGATGTTATTCAGAAAATACAATGCTGGGTCTTCTAAAGGGAGGCAGTCACTCAACAAACAAGACAAAACAGAAATCCTATACCAAAGACCTGGAAAATGGTCCCACCATGAAAAATAGGAGTCATAATGAAAACAAAGGGAAAAGAAAATACAGGCAGAGAAGCTCATTATATGAAGTGATAGAACACTAGTCAGTTTCCAGCTAGAGACTGGGATGAGGGACCTGCTTTCCCAATGCTTCCCACTGAGCAACATTTATAGCTATTACTTTCTTGCTGTTTGTAGCAAGCCTTTACACATGTCTCGAGAATACATCCAATATAGAAAGGGCCTGTTGTTTTAGCTTTCTTATCGCTAAGCTATTGATGTTTTAGGAGAGTAATTGAACTTTTCAGTACTAACTTGTTTTCTCTATGAACTAGTATCCCCTGAAGAGAAGTGAGTTTTCAGGGCATACACAAAAGTAACTATAAATCCAGTGCCTAAATGGCATTTGTAGTTTATCAGTCTTTGAGGGAGAAGGAGGCAGCCTAGCTGTAAAGCATTTCCTCTAGTTTAAATTTGTCTTTGCCTCATTTTACACACATGCACACATATTTTGCAAGTTGGCATTTTTTTAAGAACGAGGACAAAAATGGGGATTTATTTTTGCAAACTAACAAGTGACATTTCTCCAAGAGAACGGCCATGATCTGTTTGCCTGCATTGAAAAGTTGTTTTTATCCCACATGGTCCAGCTATTATTCTCAGGTTGCTGAAATAATGAGCCATATTAAGTAACACAGTCAAAATCAGCCACTAAAACTCACGACCACATTTGGTTCCATGCAAATTAGAGCCTCATTCAGAATGGTGGTGTTCCTTTCGGCCAGTGTCCCCATCCTCTAGCACCCACAGTGTCCCCCTTTCAGCACTATCAAGTTATTAGGACAGCTGAAAAAATCATGGGTCAGTGTTCCCCCTAGCATATACCACCACTAGAGAAAAATTAGTCTCAGTCTTATATCTCTCTAATGTTTTCCTTCATGCCTCAGCTACAAAGTGGCCTTGCTGAGTTAATGAAACAGCACTTCTTACAGATTATACTTTTCATCCATACAGACCACTATTAAGAGTCCCACCCTCCTTTTGGCCATGTGAGCAGTTCTCTCTCATCACAGTAAGTTCATTGCATTCATTCAGCAACTCTGTCTTAAGTGCCTGTTATGCGGCAGGCCCTGTGCTATAGGTTAGGGCTACCCATGTTATCATCATCCCTAACTGTGTGATTCCTGAACCTCAGAGAGCTGACCTTTTAGTAGGAGAGATGGCCAGTTGGCCAAGCAACTACAACAACGTGGACTATGGTGAACAAGGTAAGGGTGGCCAATGAAACACATGCCATCAGTTAACCAGACTATTACAGTGATCTACACATTAACCTCATTCATCCTCTCTTACCTTGCTCTTACCTTGTAGATTGATATTTTCAAAACACAAATTAGGACTTCCAGTGCTGGCCAAGTTGAAAAATGTCCACAATAGTCTCTCTCTTCCAATGATTACAACTAAATATTTGCAATACAGCGATTACAACTAAATACTCTGGATACAAAAGGCAACTTTCTGAGGACACTGCCAAGTAAACAACAGCAAGAAAGTTTTGGAGATAAGTCAAAATTTAAAGAAGCAGCTCATATGGTAGTGAGTTTCCACCAACTACCATTGGTGTCAAAAGTTACAAAACCATACAGTGGATCCAGAAAGCAAAACCTCTGAAATAAACTCCATATTCCAGGAAAAAGGAAACTTGCAAGTGAAAATTTTATATTTTTTTTCTCTAATTGTCTTTCTCTGTGGAGGACTTCAGTCATGAAACTTTGTGTTGGTATCATAGACAGCCAAAACTCCAAGAGAAACTCTGTCTTTGTATAGAGAGGAACTAGAATAAGAGGTTTATGGTATATACCATGTGGAGAAAAATCATCTGTCTATCTCTTTCTCTCTCTCTCTTTCCTCTCACCATTTATCCCAAGGCAGAAATGCATGGTAGCAGCATGAGAAATTAAAACTTCAAGAGAAATGCTGATTTGCAGGCCAAATGACCAGAAAAATGGGCATCTGAGATCTATAGAGTATGGGAAGAATCCTGGAAAGAAACTAACTGAAGAAAGAGATTCCTTAACTTCGTACATAAATCCCTTCATTTGTGCATGAGTGGGACAGACCCAAAGCAGCTAGGATGTGGAGGACTTGAACATTATCCTCAACTTGATCTAATTGACATTTATAAAGCATTCTACTTCAAAACAGCAGATACTACTGTACACTTATTAGAATTGTTAAAATAAAAGGCTTTTTGTTATTGGTCTTGGCAATAATTTTTTGGTTATAACACCAAAAGTACAAGGAACAAAAGCAAAAATAAACAAGTGGGACTATATCAAACTAAAAAGCT
>NW_024344432.1:674001-697633 GCF_902729225.1 Pteropus medius
AAAAAAAAAAAAACAATCAACAAAATGAAGAGGCAACCTATGGAATGGGAGAAGATATTTCCAAACCAAATGTCAGATATGGGGTTAATATCTAAAATATATAAGGAACTCATATAACTCAATAGCAAAAAGACATAACCCAATTAAAAATGAGCAAAGGACCCAAATGTACATTTTCCCAAAGAATACATACAAATGCCCAACAAATATATGAAAAGATGCTCAATATCACTAATCACTAGGAAAATGTATCTCAAAACCACAATGAGAAATCAACTCACACCTGTCAGAATGGCTACTATCAAAATATCAACAAATAACAAGTGTCATCAAGGATGTAGAGAAAAGGAAATCTTGTGCACTGCTTGCGAGATTATAAACTGGTGTGATCATTATGGAGATTCCTCAAAAAGTTAAAAATAAAACTGCCATGTGACCCAGCAAATCCATTTCTGGGTATTTATCCATAGAAAATGGAAACACTAATTCAAAAAGATCTATGCATCCTTACATTCCTTGCAGCATAATTTAAAATAGCCAAGATATGAAAGTAATCTAGGCGTCCGTCAATAAACTAATGGATAAAGAAGGTGTGATACATATATACACACACAATGAAAAATTATTCAGCAATAAAAAAGAATGAAATATTGCCATTTATAACAACATGGATGGACATAGAGGGTATTATGCTAAGTGAAATAAGTCAGACAGAGAAAGAAAAATACCACATGATTTCACTTATATGTGGAATCTAAAAAAAAAATGAACAAACAAAACAAAACAGAAATAGGTTCACGGATACAGAGAATAAACTAATGGTTGCTAGTGGGGTAGGGGGATAGGGGAATGGGTGAAAAAGGTGAAGGGAATAAGAGGTACAAACTTCCAGTTATAAAATAAGTAAGCCATAAGGTGTAATATACAGCATAGGGAATATAGTCAATAATGGCATAATAACTTTGCACAGTGATAAATGACTACTAACCTTATCAGGGTAATCACATCATAAGGCATATATGTGTTGAATCACTATGCTGTACATCTGAAACTAATAGGTTGTATTCCAACTCTACTTTAATAAAAAAATTTCAGTAAACTTTTAATCTAACCATAAGAAATGACAAGAAGACAGAAATCCTAACAGAAGTAAAAATTCTAGTGAGCCAATCCCTAGAAAGATAGGTCCTTTTTACTGTTTCCTTGGTTACCACTAAAAACTGGCGAAAGACATTTGGGAACAGTCAGGTGGAAAAGATGTGAGTAGACAAGACAACTTACCTCAGAGTTAGACACTGTCAATTTCATGGTTCTGCCCTTCCCAATTTATACATTTCACCAATGCACAAATAACTTAAAAGAAAGATACATAAAAATTTGGCTTCCATATTACATTCCCCCAAATGCTAGACAACTATAAATTAATATAAATTATCACCTCATCTGATTTTCTAATATTGCTCTCCTAAGGCATTTTAGAGAGTCAGTGATTTTTCAAATCCTTAAATCATTTCTGCCAACACGATAAATTGCTAGAAGTCTAAATCTACCATGTTCCTCTCCTTGCTGAAAATGTAAATCTTTCCAAACATATTGATTTTATCATCATAAAAGCATAGCATACTCTTTGGCATTTTGCAAGGCCCTAGGTCACACTGTGTGATGGGAATTTTAAAGAGAGATGCAACCACTTTGCCCATCACTATTTCTCCCTTCTGGAGAAACGAAATGGTCCTGGACAGTGTACCAGATCATGCCTGGGATACACCAAAGGTACTGGCCATTCTTTTAAGAAGATTTCATGATTAGGAACTCATGTGACACACAGCACTGTGACACTGTGGACAATTGAATTGCTGAATTTGAGAGCAGAATTGAATGTTGATTAGTGTCTGTTTCCTCCTTGGATGAAGAAAGATGATACTAAGGTGTTCTTTTTCCTGCCTTTCCCAGAAAGATGAGAGAAAAGGCAGCATGTCATAGTTAACAACTCTCTCAGCTCCATTACTCCTGACCTAGCATCTGAGAGAGGTAAATGATTTCACTGATTAGAAAATGAATCTTGAAAATGCAAGAGCTGCACAGAATAGTCGCCCAGAATTGCACAGGTATTTGAATGAATGCTGGAGAATAAATTCATTTGAAATTGCCACCCGTGAAAATGTACTATTAAAGATGTGTGTTTTGGTCCAATAATCATCATCGATAATATCATTAAATACTCTTTCATGGTACTAAATTCAAGAATAGTTTAAATATTTAAATATGCATATTTTAAAAAATTAAAAATCTAGCTCAATTTACATCAATTCACAGGGATAATATGCCTTATTTTTACAAATGAGCCCCTTTTTTTGGTTGAGAAAGCCATAGCTTAATAGTATAACAAAGTTGAAGAGAAGTCATAAGAGAGAAATGTTGATAGTGATGGCCATACTGACATTTTTATAATATACTGGATGTGATAATATGGGGAATTAGTTGCTCCCTGGGTATAAGGTAGACATTTTGAGAGGTGCATTAACTTGTTCAGCCTACTAGTGTACTATTTAGTAAATTGTATCTCCAGGGCATTAAATAGCATCATAATGGTCAGTAACAAAGTTAGGAATATGGAAAATGCATTATCTGCTGTGCTGAGAGTACTTCACTCACCCCATGAAATCTGGCCCAGTGATTATTTAATCCAGTGTGTTGAGAATTACTAATTTGGTACACAAAATGTCTGCAGTGTATACCTTTGTCTGCGGCGCACTGAGACAAATATTTCCTTTAGTAGACACTTCCACATATAATACCTAGGAAAGACATTAGACCACAAATGCTGAACAAGAGATGGTTAGAACTAATGGATATTGTTTCTATTCTGTCTCAATCAGTCATCCCTTTTGTCCTCCCTCCTTTGTGGAGGAAGCTATAAGGTTATTTCCTCAGGATTCTTTCCTCATTCAGTGAGGATCTAACCCCAAAGGATGAGGTAAAAAGATCACCCAACAAACACAGCCACAAAAAAAATTCAGGGGGATACCAGTAGCAGTTGTGCTGCTTGCCTTATTAAAGTTATTATGTCTACACTGAGACACATGCCAAATAACAGTTATATTATGGTTTACTGATGAACAGCAAGTAAAACAGAGATAAAATATAATTCAGGTGAATAAAAAAGAAGGTAGAGAGGAATGAGATTGCAAATAAGAAATGTACCCGTGACAGTCTTGATGCCGAAGTTATATGGGTAGCCCAAGATAGGGGTTCAGATAAGAAAACTAAGACTAGCAATAGAGTTGTAGAGTCAGAGTTCTAATATAAGATGGGCCCAGAGACCCCTGTTTTCAATCCCATTATTTGTCAAATGAGGAAGCTGAGGTTCAGAGAGGCTTAACAATTTGTTCGACGTCACATGGATTGTCAATTACAGTTCTATCTTTTCCTTTTTAGCGTCAAATAATGGCAATGAAATGCATAAATTGAGGAAATTGGTTCCTGTTCATAGAGAATCTTACCTGTTCTTCTGACAGTTTGAAGATCTCATCTCCTTCAAGGGTACCATCCCATACCAGAAAAAAAGCAAAAAAATAAATAAAAATAAAAAGTATGCATAACACATCTCTATTTATGCATATCTTTAAAACACAATTCCAATATACTAGTAAATTCCTTGAAATGAATTCAACTGCTATATGAGACAATGTAGTTTTATGGCTTTGTTGCTGTACTATATATTTAGCCTAGGAAAACAAACAAAATAAAACTGTTATGTGAAGAGAGCTACCAGATTGTATTATTTAATACTCCTGATAGAAGATAGTCATTTTTGCAAGTGGCGTCTGGCCAAGATTACAGGTCTCAAAGAGTGTCTCAACTGTGCTCAATCACTACATCTCCCTCTATTAAAAAACCGTATTGAGATTTCTAGAACCCACAGCAATCAATCTGCTTGATTAATGAAATAATTTTTTAAAGCTTTTGTTTTCCTGGCACTGGCTCTCAAAAAAATTAGATGCTCATTTCCTCCTCCATTTGTGGTTGTTAGGAAAGAGCAAGATTTGGTGATAAATATTTATTATCTTCCAATTCCTGTCTCCCTTATGTTGAGGTTATTGCTTTATTCAGTTCCAGAGCTAAGAAAAATGTCTGCTATGTCATTAATAATAAACAAAGCTGGAGTATGTGTGCAATAATGAATTAAGCTCATCCCAGCCCATCTGTGCATCACCATTCACAGGAATCTTGTCAAACAAAGGTTCTGTAGAATCCACAGGTCCTTGGTCTTCTCATTATGGAAGTAATCTGTGGGAGGAGGAGAGTTAAGTTGTAAAATAGTGTTATACAAAGTGAGCAACATCTTTTCCCAAAGAAATATCTGGCAATGCAGCAAAATTCTACCTATCATTGCCCCAGGGTCCAGGAGGGGGAAAGGAAAAATCACCAAGGCTCATTTGATCTTGGAGAACCAAAACAGCAGCCTTGCTAAGGAAATTAAGCAGCTGGAGAGGGGCAAGGGTCAGTTTGAGCTTATTCACTTTTTCCATCTCTTGGCCAATTTAGAATTGTTCCCTCAATGTGCTGGTGAGCCTTTCACAAAGTGCTTGGTAAAAATTTCACTAACAACATTTCTACTGTTTATCTTCATTAATCAATCATTCTCTAGTAAACAGCACTGTAAGTATTTATTATTCTGACAATAAACTTCTGTTCTCTTCTAGAGAAAGGCTTCCACATTTCCTTGCTCTTATTGCTAACATAACAGATCTCCTAAATCCATGCTTCTCAAACTTTAATGAGCATCCAAACTGCCTAAAAATGCAGATTCTGATTCAGTAGGTCTGAGATGGGGCCTGACATTCTGCACGTCTAGCAAGCCCTCGAATGATACCAATGCTGCTATCTGCAGACCTTCCTTTGAGTAGCAAGACCCTAAATGATTCAACTCTCTACTTGGAACTTAAAAGAATCAAGCAAAGACAATAAATTAAGAAGCCCACAAAAACAAAGACAATATTTCAAAATATTTTTAAATAGAGGCATTTGATGCTTTCATCCAGGGTTGCCTCTCAACATGTTGTTTCTCTTTAAATTAAAATATCCTATGACTGAATATACAGGTAAGTCTTACAAACTAATGAAGTAAATGTCAAAGTGCTCGTATGAATGCTACTGCTATAAAAGGGTTCTTCTACTGTTTGTTGTCAGTATGCCTTCTCCTCATCTAGATGGGAAGCTTCCTAAAGCTACAAGAGACATCTACTATTCTATCTTAATAGGCCCTCACTTAGCATGTTGTCAAATCCAATCCAATCAACATTACTGAATACCCACTGTATGATCAGCACCATGCTGAGCACTGGAGTTGATGAAAGGAATAAGAAAACATCAACATGCTCTCAAGGAGTTTAGCAGTAAGTATAATATTCTCCCTGAATCACTTAAATATAATGATAAATCACCAAGCAGGCAAGATCATCTTAGGCTATAAAGGTAAAGGTATATTCATTTCCAATTCTAATACTTTAAATCCAAATTTTTTCCTATGTAAACTTCATACAACTTTTTGAGTTCTTTAGAAACCATAAATAAACATTAAGGACCATAACTTTTTGTGAATCTAATGCTTTGTCATGTGTTTTATACACCAATAAGTGACAGCATTTCAACTGACCAGATGTAAACAAGTGAGAAAAATGAAAATAACAAAAAATATATTCTTGATTCTTGAGAAGGTTTGATAGCTCTAATATGGATGAACTCTATACTGTTAGAGTGGAAAGCTCCTACAAACAACCAAAAGAAAGATGTTTTCTCCTACTTATTACTTAGCAGTCCAGTCACACCAAGGTTAAAAAATATAATTTCCATATTCCTTATCTAAGGAGACTCAATCAAGCAAGACTCCTTTCAACCCTCATTGGGACAGGAAAGAACAGATGTAAAAACATCTGCCCTGCTTCAAAATGATGAAAACACCACTGTGATATCAAATACAGCTCTGGGTCACTCCACAAAAGTCTCTAGTCTCAACATGAAAGTGTTTTATCGATTGTCATTGTGGTGAAAATCAAGAATTATACAGACTAACATTTTAATTATCAACCTGAAAAACCTAGCTATTATTCTTCTCTGTTCCATCTCACAGTATTATCACTGATATACCTAACTGATGCTTCTTTATGTGCCTTTTGGGGGACTGAAAAAGTGCATGAATACTTGACATTTTTGGTGCAGCAACAGTGACATCCAGTGGGTAGCAAGATTAACCCCAAAATTCTGTTGAACTCAATGAATAAGGGTTATGATATCCCCAAAAATGTTTTTGATTATTCATGGTCATTTAGTATGAGAAACAAACATTTTTAACTCCTTAGGGATAACAGTCTATTTAGTTGTTATAATAGTTAATAGACCAAGCAAAGTTGCATCTTGTCTAACTGACCAAGATGCTGCTACAGTTTCTTCCCAAGTCAATGTCACTATTGCAACAAAGAAACTTTTAGTCAAAAAAGTCTTATTAATTTTACAAATAACATTCCTTCCACAGTTGCTTAGATTCTCAGTAAGTTGGTTTGATTTAATCTGATTTACCACTTGAAATGCTTCCTATTACCAAAAACTTCCTAAAATTCAACAAAAATGTAATTATTAGGTTTTCTTTATGTATATTTACTTTAAAATATATTTATATATTTTAAATACATATATTTAAAATAAATCTATACCTCTTGTTGAGTTTATGGCTAATAGAATTATATCACACAAATACAATGTTCATGGATTTCCAGACTTTATTTCAGAAATCTGTTTCTATCACTACTACATGCCGTTATTCACATTTCAGTTTTAAGTCACTAAGTGTACTTCAATCTAACTTCTGGCAAGTAGGCACCATAGAAGTATAACAGCTTTGGAAAAAAATAATTGCTCCACAGATATAGATCCCTCAGGCTTAGTGGAAAGAAGTTAATTACCTAGACCCTAAAAATCTATCAGAAGAGACATCAATATGGCTGAAATTCCTCTAAAAGTAGAACTATATTTTAAGGTGTTTTGTGGAAGAGAAGAAAGAGACCAGTGAATCCAGTTCATTAGCCCAAGTGCGCTCCCCTTACAAGAAAGAAAGCAGGGACTCTGAAACAAAATAAATCTGTGTACACCCCCAAAAAGTGATCCATTGAAAAACAAGATCAGATTCCCTGGATAGAAAAATAAAAATCTATACGGTTTCAAAATTAATAGGAAGCCCAGAATCCCTGGGTTCTGGTATTAACACAATAGGTTTTATGAGGCATTGGAATAGATCAAATCTTTTGGATGAAGTGAATAACAGTATATGATGTAACATGCAAAAAAAAGTAAAGAAACAGAATAATGATGGAAACAACAACAAAATAGAGGATCACTCCTAAGACATTTAGTCTGCTAATCCCACACTGTCCAATAAGGCAACCACCAGCTATCCATGGCTACTGAGCATATGAAATATGGCTAGTCCAAACTGGGATATGCTGTAAGTATAAAATACACACTGGATTTTGAAGACTTATTATGAAAAAATATGTATAACTTATAATTTGTATATTGATTACATGTTAAAATGATAACACATTGAATGTATTTAGTTAAGTAAAATATATTATCAAAATATTATCTGTTCCTTTTACTTTTTTCATATGGCTATTAAAAAGATTAAAATTAGTGGATTCAAGATATCATAGAAGGTAAAGACTATACATGCCTCCTCTAGTGACCATGGCAAAATTATAACAAAATTATAGAGCAATCAGTATGCAAAGTTGCCAGAGGTCTGGCTAAACAGAAGCGCTATAACTAGGTCATCTCAAATAAAAGGTCACCTCATACTGCCATTTGTGACAACATGGATGGACCTTGAGATAATCATGCTAAGCAAAATAAGCCAGATAGAAAAAAACCACATGATATCACTTATATGTGGGATATATACCTAAAAGCAACAAACAAACATGATAAATAGAGACTCATGGACATGGACAATAGACTAGTGGTTACCAGAGGGGAGGAGGGTGGGGGAGATAGACGGGGTAAAAGGGGTGAAATATGTGGTGACAGAAAGAAATCTAACTATGAGCAGTGAACATACAATGCAAAATATATATATCACTTACTGTTGAATTTTACACTTGAAACTTACTGGATTTTGCTAACCAATGTCACCATAATAAAAATAATCGCGTGTAGCAATCAAGAATCGAGAGGGCTATCTTGGCTGCAGAGCCACCTCCCCCACCCGAGGAGTGAGTTATCTCAGCCCCACACTGGGCTCCCCAGTCCAGGGTTCCAATGCCAGGAAGAGAAGTCCCCACAAACTCTGGCTGTGAAAACCAGTGGAGGTTGCGAGTGAGTGAAGCAGAGGGCTAAGGAAGTCATAGCCGTTCCTCTTATAGGACCTGCACCAATCTTACTGACAGACTTGCTTGCTCTGAGCTCCAGCACTGAGGCAGCTGCATGAGGAGCACCAGTGATGAACAGGGAGGCACTGGAGAAGCAGCTTGCATCTGGACAGAGGTGCAGGCAGGAGCCATTGTTCCTTTGTTGAGCCCCCTTCCCTCCCAGCCTGCAGACGCAGGCACCATCAACCTGGATAACACAGGTCTCTCTGCCCAGGGGATTCCCTGAGACTCTGCCTCTCCTGACTTGTGGGCCCCCCCCAAGCCATTTCCAATGATTTATTCCATACAAATGAACCATCTTGGCTTCTGCTATGAATCTTTCATAAAATATCTCAAAGCCTCACAAAACCCAGAGAAGCAGCATCTGGCCTCCAGGTGCCCTGTATCTCTTGTTGAGCAGTCCCAAGTCCCGCATCAGTGGCAGCTGGCCTTGGTTTGTGACTTGGCCCCTCGAGGCACCTGTAAGCCCAGCACAAGTGGCAGCCATATGTGGATTGCTTGGTGATTCTTACCAGGTGGCCCTGGAGGTGCACAGGCCGTGGCTGAACTTGGCCTGCAGCTTGACCCCTCCCAGGTCTGCTAAGGGGCCCCACAGGACATCTACTACATAAAGCCACTCTACTAAGACTGGGAGACTAAGGAGCCCTACCTAATACATAGAAAGAGACACAGAGAAACAGCCAAAACAAGGAAACAAAGAAACATGTCTCACATAAAAGAATAAAACAAGCCTCTAGAAAAAGAATTCACCAAAATGGAGACAAGCAATATACCAGATGCTCAAGGAACTTAAGGGAAGAGTTCATGAACTCAGTGAGAATTTTAACAAAGAGATTAAAAAAAAAACATAAAAATGGAAATGGAAAACATAATAGGGAGCAAGTCAGAAATGAAGAGTACCATATCTGAAATGAAGAGTACATAAGAGAGAATTAACAGAGTGGATGAAATGGAGGATCAAATCAGCAACATAGAGAATGGGAAAGCAGAAGACATCCAATCAGAACTGCGACAAGAACAAAGAATCCCAAAAAAATGAAGATAGTTTAATAAGCCTCTGGGACAACATCAAGTGTAACAGCATTCGCACCATAAGGATACCAGGAGAAGAGAGAGAGCAAGGAATTGAAAACCTATTTGAAGAAATAGTGACTGAAAACTTCCCTAACCTGGTGAAGGAAATAGACATACAAGCCCAGGAAGCTCAGAGAGTCCCAAAGAAGATGAAGACAAAGAGGCCCCATCAAGACACATCATAATTAACATGTTAAAGGTTAAATATAAAGAGAGAATTTTAAAAGCAGCAAGAGAAAAGCAATTAGTTACCTATAACGAAGCGAAGCTCTCTTAAGACTGTATCCCGATTTTTCAACAGAAACTTTACAGGCCAGAGGGCTTGGCACAAAATATTCAAAGTGATGGAAACCCAGGATCTACAACCAAGATTACTTTACCCAGCGAAGTTATCATTAAGATTCGAAGGGCAGATAAAGAGCTTCCCAGATAAGAAAAAGCTAAAGGAGTTCATCACCACCAAGCCAGTACTAAAGGAAATGTTGGATGGACTTCTTTAAAAAGAAAAAAAAAATATGTATCAAAAGTCTAAATAAAGAATGGCAATAACTACATATCTATCAACGAGTACTTCAAATGAAAAAGAGTTAAGTGCTCCAATCAAAAATAGGGTGGCTGAATGCATAAGAAAACAAGACCCTTACATATGCTGCCCATAAGAGACTCACTTTAGATTAAAAGACACACAAAGACTAAAAGTAAGGGCATGGACAAAGATATTTCATGAAAGATCTAGAGGGTAGCATGCTGAGTGGAGAGGGTCAGATAGAAGAAGACAAGTGCCATATGATTGCACAGGTATGTGGAATCTAAAGAACAAAACAAACAGAAACAAACTCATAGATACAGAGAATATTTTGAGGGTTACCAGTGAAAAAGGGGGAAAGGATTAAGAAGTACAAATGGGTAGTTACAAGTAGTCATGGAGATAGAAAGTACAGCATAAGGAATATAACCAATAATATAACTACGTACGGTGTCAGAGGGGCACTAGATTTATTGGGGAGATTACTTTGTGAGTTATATAGATTTCTAATCATTATGTTGTACACCTAAAGATAGTATAGTATTGTATGCCAACTATAACTGAAAAATAAAACATTATTTAAAAATATTAAAATTATATATGCAGTTTGCATTGTTTCTATTAGTGCTTCTCTGAGCAAATATGCAAGAATGAACATGTTACTTCACACAAAAAGCTGCATCATCATTTTATATACCATCCCATCTTAATACATTTATCTAGACTTTGAGTGGTGAGCACACACAATACAATATAAAGATGATGTATTATAGAACTGTATATTTGAAACTTATATAATGTTATTAACCAATATCACCTCAATAAATTTAATTTAAAAATATACTTATCTAATCCTCAATTGTCCTGGCCTCTTCTCTAGTTTTTTCAAATTCATATACATGCTTTAAATATATTTTAATGATTACAGTTTCTGCTACTATCCACTGGTTATATAGACACAATATAAATAAAGATGCATAATTCAGTGATTAAACTTACAGAATCTGAAGCTAAACTGGCCAAATTCAAATCCCAGGTCTGCCTCTTACTATTTGTATAAATATGGGCAAGTTACTCAAATCTTTTTGTGTCTCAGTTTCCTCGAATGTCGAATGAGAATAACAATAGGATTATTAAGGGGATAAAACAAGTTAATATATTAAATCATTCCCAACAATTAAAAAAATTATTATTGCACAGTTGATTTACTTTTTAGGGTTGACGGCTTAAAAGAGAACAATGAACATCTGATATATTCCAATATTCTTGGAACTTTAAAGAAGCATTAACTATATATGTTTTCAAATAATGATTTATGCAGTAATCTTTCCTAAAGAAATTAGTCACTTACAATACTGACCATTTCTTCTTTTCTTTCCTTTTTTTTTACCACTTTAAATTTTATTTTAGTATTAGTTTCAAGTATACAGTACATTGGTTAGACATTATATAGTTTATGAAATGATCCCCCTGATTGCTCTATCTTCCCTCTGGCTCTACACCTAACCATTCCATGACTGCTGACTGCATTCCCTATGCTGTGCTCCCCATCTCCATGACTATCTATCAACTACTAATATGTCCTTCTTTAATCTTTCATCCCTTTTTCTTTCCTTTTTAATAAAGCCCATAATATATTTTATTCAGCCACTCTGGAATTTTTTCCTAAATCCTATTTTCCCTTTCTTTGGTTAATCTCTTATAACCATGTTTTCCTTTCCCATTACCCAGAATTCAAATCTCAGACATTTGGACTCTTTATTCTTCCATCTCGTTCTAGAAAGCAGTTTCTTCCTATTCTTTTCCTGCCATTCCTTAAAATCCCTCCTTCCTAATCACATCCATCCTTTTTCAGATGAGATTTAAGTTCCATCTCTCTCACAAGGCCTTTTCCATCAGCATCGGTCTGAACTATTCTCTCCTTAAACGCTCACACTGTTGCCCATTCATTCATGCAACTAATGATTATTATCTGCCTACATCAGAAAGTCAGGCTTCAGGGATACTAAGAAAAATAAAACACACATGAATTCCTGTCCTCATGGAAATTACATTCTGAATGGGAAAATAAACATCAAATAAGTCCTCACAAGAGAGAAGAGTGTCATGAGTTATAAGCCAGGGAGCTAAGGGACTAATTTACCCACATGCCCATGTTTGCTTCCCTAAGCAGACTGCAGCCACTATGTCTTTTATTTCCTTAATAACCCCTCCAGCATCCAGTATGGTACTAATCACATAGTAAGAGTGTAAATACTGATTGAACAAACAAATATAAACAATATATTTTGTTATTTATTCTTACACATTACTTACCATTTGACTAAGGTTCAAATTTTACCCTTTATTACATGATACAGAAGATATATCTCCACTCAGATGAACTATACTGGATCCCAGCACCCAAACCCACCAACTATACATTTACATCTGTTAGCCAAAGTGATGTGCAAATATAAGATACTGGTATTTTGGGTCCATTCTTGAAACATCTTCACCTGAATTCAGCAACTTTTCCCCAAGGTCCTTTTCTTACATAACTTTTTAAAAAATTAACTGTAATTCAGTAACTCAAATACAATTACTGTTAACATTTTCATGTAGATCTTTTCAGTCTTTTTCCATGCACATATATATGTACATTTTACTTTCTAAAATTGGGATCATACGATATATACATTCTCATAATCTAATTCACATCTAATGTACAATGAATGTTCTCCCATATTACTGAATCTTCATCTACATGGTGATTTTTAAAGGTTGCATAATATGGATAGAAAGTAACTATTGAACACTAGCATTCCTTTTACTCCACAGTTTTCCATTGTGTTAGGCTCCCCATCAGCTGATCCTTGAGCTTTAGGAGAGAGGAGGAAGTAGGTAACAGTAAATAAAGGTTCTATTCTTCCTTCTACTCCTCAGTTCAACCCAACAGATAAAACAATATTTCTTCCCTAAAATTTGATTTCCTGATGCAAATCAAAACCACAACGAGATACCATCTCACACCTGTTAGAATGGCTATAATCAACAGGACAAGCAATAACAAATGTTAGAGAGGATCTTTACCACATCTTTAACTAAAGTGCAATTTCAGGATTATGTGCCTGGTACACTGCTGGTGGGACTGCAAACTGGTACAGCCACTATGGAAAGCAGTATGGAGGTTCCTCAAAAAACTAAGAATTGATCTACCATATGATCCAGCAATCCCTCTACTGGGTATTTACCCCAAAGACTTGAAAACTCACATCTATAAAGATATTTGCACACCAATGTTCATACCAGCATTATTCACAGTAGCCAGGACATGGAAGCAACTGAAGTGCCCTACGATAGATGATTGGCTAAAGAAGCTGTGGTACATGTATACAATGGAATATGACTCAGCCATAAGAAGAGATGAAATACTGCCATTTGCAACAACATGGATGGAACTCGAGATAATCATGCTAAGTGAAATAAGCCAGACAGAGAAAGTTGAAAGTCACATGATATCACTTATATGTGGGATATAAACCTAAAAGCAACAAATGAGCAGGACAAACAGAGACTCATGGACATGGACTATAGACTAGTGGTTACCAGAGGACTATAGAGTAGTGGTTACTACAGGGGTAGGGGAGGAGGGGAGAGGTATACAGGGTAAAGGGGGTCAAATATAGGGGGTAGGGGGAGGGTGAAGTGGGTAAAGGGGATCAAATATATGGTAGCTGAAAGAAACTGAACTTTGAGTGGTAAACACACAATAGAATATACAGATGGCAATTGACAATGTACACCTGAAAATTATATGATTGTATTAAACAATGTTACCCCAATAAACTTAATTTTTAAAAAATTTGATTTCCTAGCTTATATCAAACAGACTCTATACCACTCTTTTCTAGCTGTCTTCATTCACGTTCTTTCATTATCAAACGAGAGGGTGGCTATGGAAGCACTTTGAAAAGTACTTAATGATACAAGATTAGAAGCATAGATAACTGATTTTTCTGAGTTTAAAAAATGGCATGTTTAAGATGCAGTGCTAAAAATAAAAACTGGTTACAAAGCCAATGTGTATATTTTAATCCTATTTGGGGGGAAATATCTATTTTATATAGATATGTTGGCAGGATATACCACAAAATTTAACAATAATTATCCCTGGCCTTACAACATATGGTGATCTCTTGTTGTTGTAGTTGTTTTTGCTTTGTTTACCTGTAATTCCTCCCATAACTATGTATTATTTGTATAAAGAGAAAGATTATTTTGAAGTATTATCTAAATATAATTTTATAATGTTGTTATTTTTATAATTATGTATTATATTGTTTCTATATTTCTGTGCTTTTACTCTGACATCTACCAAAAGGGTGATTATTTTTTAATTCTAGACACTGATTGGATTAGTTGGGGGCTGCCACAACAAATTAACACAAACTGGGTAACTTGAAGCAACAGAAATTTATTCTCACAGTTCTGGAGGCTAGACGTACAAAATCAAGGTGTCAGCACAACCATGCTCTCTCAAAGGCTCTAGAAAAGATTCTGTTCCATGCCTTCTCTTTGTTTCTGGTGTCACCAGCAATCCTTTTCATTCCTTGATTTACAGCTGCATAACTCCAATCTCTGCCTCCATCATCACACGCAATTCTTCCTCTGTGTCTTCACATTTTCTTCTTTAAAGACATCTGTCATATTGGATTAAGCCCTCCCCCTAACTCCAGTATTATCTAATTTTAACTGATTATATCTGCAACAACCTTATTTCCAAACAAGGTCACATTCTGAGGTACTGGGGGTTAGGACTTTAACATTATGTTTTTGAGGGACACAATTCAACCCATAATATTGATCAACAAATTTTGTTTTTAATTTTTATTTTAAAACCTACACATGTTAAATAAATGATACCCTTAGTTGTTTATACATCTTGCTTTTCAAAAATTGATATAATAAATCACTTGAATAGGTTTAAACTTCTCAGAACACCATTCCAGAAGTGTTGCTACAACAATGTAATTCATCATCTCTACATAATACATTGGAAAATTCTCATCTGAACAGAATGAGTTTGAAAACTAAAAGCCCCATGTATTTGAACCATTTTTCGATGCCCTGCCAGGAACAGATACAGCCCTTCTGTCACTTGGGAGACTGAGCATTTCATAATGCAATGCCTTGTGAATTTGAACTAGATTAAGAAAACATTTTTTTTCTTCTTTTACCAAGACTAGAATTTGTTGTTCAAACCCATACTAAAGTAGAACACATTCTTCCTTTTATTTTATACCCTACTCAGAAACAGTTTCTTATAAAGAAAAAGTGGAGAACCACAACCTTTAAGTAATCAAGATGAGCTCTTGAAGAGCAAAAAACTACCAGTCTAAAAAAAGCAGTGGATCCACCACATTGAACAACTTCTAAGTATATCTGAGCAATCTTTTGAAAAACTACTTTTTCATGTACAGTTAATGATGATCATTCTCTGAAAAAGCAAAATCTCTACTGAAGAGATAACATTTGAAAAAGTATAAACAGTCAGAATAAAAATTGTCCTGGTGTTGTTTCAAAAAGTAAGGTTACTACTCATTCCCATTTCCCAAAAGATAAAGTTTTATCATGATAGTCTTGGTAACCTCTAAGTGATAATGCCAAGTGGTTGAGAAGTTCAATCCCAGGGCAGGTCTAATTGGTAAGATTTCAACTTGTTGGATTATTTCAATAAGATATATAGTCTCTAAGACGTAAATATTCTGCAATAACAATGTGTCAGTTAGCCACTGACATAATAATGCTTCATAACAAACATCTACACAAATCTCATTCAACAATAAGCATTTATGTCTTGCTCATGCATCTATGGGACAATTGGGCTTTTACTGATATTGGCTGGGTTCAGCTGTGATTCAAGGCTATGAGTTAGGGTAGGTCTGATCCACTTATCCCTCTTCCTTCTTGGACAAGAAGCTATGCAAAGCATATTCTTCTCATGTTAGAAAGGTAGGAATTTAAGAGAGCAAAGTTAATTACATAAGCACATTTTAAATCTTTGGTTGCATCATATCCACTAACATCTCACTCTGCTAAGCAAGTCACGTAGTGATGCTCAAAGTCAGGAGACAGGGAATAAGTCTCTGACTCCCATGGCAATGAGATTGAAGAATTGAAACCAATGATTCGATCCACCAAAAATAGCATAGGAATTTTATAGTACTAAACAAGATATACTCTTTTTTGAATATATAGAGCAAATAAAGACCTATCCCTTGAAAGCATTTTGTCCACCAGGCAATCACAAGACCAGGATAGCCTATATGATTCTTAAAGATCATTTTGTTTAGTGCTATGAGTGTTAGTACACCAAACAATTCAATAAAAATTATTATATGGTATAATTTAATCTATATTATTTTGCCTTATATTTTTATTTACATGTTTATAATTCCTGTTGTTCAAAAAGGTATCTAATGATCCCTCTAAAGTTATCTGGCTGATGCACTCTTACTATGCATATTATCTATCGATGTCTCTATTTAACTATATTCATGAGTATTATTGTAGCATCTTACTCTTATATTACTGAATGTACATACATTTAAATTTCAACTGAGGATATAATTTAAATACAGCAATATATCTGTTATGAATTGAATTTCGCTCCCCAAAAGATGTTACAGACCTAACTTCCACAGCTTGTGAATGTGAGCTTATTCAGAAATAGGGTCTTTGCAAATAATCAAGTTAAGATGAGGTTATTAGAGTGGGCCCTAATTCAATATAACTGGTATCCTTATAAAAAGAGAAAATTTGGACACAGGAATAGGCATTTACAAAGAGAAAACAATGTGAAGACACAGGGAAATGCCATCTACAGGTCAAGGAGCATCTGAGGCTATCAGAAGTTAGAAGAGAAGCACAGAGCAGAGTCTCCCTTACAGCTCTCAGAATGAACCAACCCCGTCAATACCTTGATTTCAGACTTAGAGCCTCCAGAACTCTGAGACAATAAATTTCCATATAAGCCACCAAATGTGGGGTACTTTTTTACAACAGCCCCAAGAAACCAATACTGTCTAACATAAGGAGATTCTATCCTCTAAATTAATAGAACACCAGACACTAATAAGTCCAAATGGCATACCTTTTTATTTTATTGATGTTATGTTCATTGCATTTAATACTAATCTATACAATCACATGATCAGTGATTTCATACAAGTTCAGGTGTGCCAGAAATGATGCTGAAGTAAGCATTCAGCTATTTGGACTTCAAAAGGCCAAAGAGAAAGCCAGTTTTGGACAAGTAGTAAAGCAGAAGCTAAAAGCTTCTATTTATCACCATCTAATATACTACATATTTTTACTTCTTTATTTTGTTTATGGTCTGCCTCCCTGCTACTCCCATTAGAATGAGAATGTAAGCATTATGAGGGTAAAGATTTTTTGTCTGCTTTGCTCACCACTATATGACCAATGCTAGAACTATGCTTGGCACATAATAGGTATTTAATAATTATTTGTTCAAAGAATGAATGAATCTCCAAGCGAGAGTCAAATAATTAAAGCTCCCTTTAATCATACTACAGCTATTTTTGTCATGTCTTCACTTCTTCCCTTGGACAACCAATGATATACATAGCCTTGATTTTTGCCTTTCTCAGAGGAAACAAGGAAAATCTATAACAAGAATATATTGCCAATTTCCCAATCATAAACTGCAGAAGTGAGTCCACCATAAGGAAATCCCTAAGAGAGTCAATTATTTCAATACCATTCTCAGCCTATAACATTCCTGGGAGAGAAATTATTTTGGATGGACAGCAAAAACAGCAACGTAGAGTTGGAAATGCACAGGCCTTGAAGTCATTCTGAACTTGGTTAGAAGCTCACTGCTTCCATTTAAAAATCTCTCCAATTCGCAGGCCATGAAATGGAAAGAATAATGTTTCCTTCATATTGTATAGTACCATTAAACAAAGTATCTAAAGACCTTAGTAGCATCATGCTTGGTAAGGTAAAAGAAATGTAAGGAGTGATGGTATTATAGCCAATTGAAGGGAGGCCAGTTCTGTCAAGATAAAATATATGCCATCAATGAGTTCCTGAAAGTTTGCTGTATGATTTCTGGCTTTACCTAAAACTGTTGTAAGCAAAACCATTGTAGTCTTCACAGTGAGAGGTATCTGTCTCAAAGTTCAAAGGAGAGTTGTTCTGGGTTTTTCTCCAGTTTCTAGAGACTGCATAGATTGCTATATGTTGAATAGTGGCATTAGCTGAAGCAGCTTTAGCAGTACAACACATGGTTGAGTAAAGCCTGGGGGAGAACTAGATGATAACATTTCAAGGGGAAATTACCAATGGACAAAAATAGAAAGGAGGCAGGGCGGCCTAGGGTTTAGCAGTAGAATTTTTAAAGAGGCAAAGCTACACAGTCCTGTTGTTTTCAGCAAGTATTCTCCTGAGAGCCAGCTCTTTACCTCTAATCAGTGCTGTAACAGCTGAAAGCTATAGCCTTTGAAAGCTAAAGCAGTTGCTCAGAGACAAGCTAAACTGACTAACATTTAATTCTGCATTTGCCATTTGTTTCACTCAGAATTTATGGTGCAAACCCTGTCTGATGCCAGCACCAAGGATTACACAGAGCTACATTTGTAGATGTGTTTACCACCATAAGAGGTTCCAGGAAGAAAAAGGTCTATAAGCTAAAGCTCCCACTTTTGCCACCATGAAAACGAATCCTATAAACAACAATAATTTGGAAGATGATTATCCAATCTGAAGATGATCCAAGCCTTCCCACTGCTCACTTTTGGCACTTTAATAATTTTACAAGTCTACACAGTGGTTATGCATTGGCCCAAAAAATGAAATTCAAATAAATATATTCTGCTATTTATTAGCAGCTCCAGAGGGGTCTTTAATAGAGGTCATTCCTTGAGTTCTTCTTCGCTCCATTTATGAAGAGACATGACTGTCATCACCAAAAGTCAGATGTGACAATTTTACATTTGACTTCCCCTTGACCCTTAGTTGGAAATGGTTTTAGGACCAAGCATTAAAGCAGCTGAGCTATCACCAACAAGATATAATTATTAAGTAGTTTAAGATTGATGGCTTCAATGTGTATATGATTAGAGTAGAGCACCAATTGCACTAGCGTCTCTCCCTCCATTTGTCTATCTCTCTGTGTTTCTCATTCTCTGTCTTTTTAAAGCTTCCAAGAATCCTATAGAAGAAATTAATTCTGCCAACAACCAGATTGAGCTTGGAAGTGGATTCTTCCATAGTTGAGTCTCCAGATAAGAACATGGCCAGCTAATATACTGATTGCAACTTTGTAAGACCCTAAGCAGAGGACCCCTCACTAAGAAGTGTCCAGACTCTTGACGCACAAAAAGTAAGAGATAGTAAGTGTATGTTATTTGGAGCGGCTAAAAAAAAGTAGATCAATGGCTTCAGTATCATTTTCCTCTAACACCTCATTAAAAGAAATAACCTATGTAAAGTCTCTAGCATTGGTGTGGCACCTAGCAGGTATTAAATGAACAACAGTTCACATTCACTTGGATCCTTCTCCACAAACCTACCATCTAATCTACCCTCCATATCTACCCCTTTCAACAAATGTCCTTATTGCTAGAACATCCAGAAGGGCCTACTGCCAGGGCAATTACTTGCTCATCTCCAATCCTTCAGAAATTCATCTGGCTTATATATCACCTCCTGAGAATGGGTTCTTTGCTTTCTGAAGTACCACCAAGTAATATAATAAATTAATTTGCACTAAGGTGAAAATAGTAAAATACTAGAAGCAGGCAGAGAAAATGTTAGTACCTTTCAATGACAGTTGACATACCTACTGGGCAAGAGTTTCTTTGAATATGGGGATAAGAGAATTAAGAAGGACTTAGATTAATTAAAACCACCAAAGTTGAAAGAATTATATATAATAATGTCTTAGAAATTAAATATATATTTCCTTAGTAAATTCATCAATACTCTACAGTCAAAGAGAGTATAAATACTGAAGTAGGACTTCCTGTTTCCAGTAATGGTGTACAGGTTATTCAGATAAAACCATCTTTTGAAAACAGAGAAAACTGGATAAAATTGTTTTAATCACCTGTAAAGCAGTGAACTGCTTGAAGACTAAATTTTGGATGAAAAACTATCCAGAGAGATAAGGAAAATACTAGAGCACCAAAGCCACATTTGCCCAGAGGCATCTGCCTATACCATTTGGTTCAGAGAGGACAGAAATCAAAGACCAGGGTCAGTCAAGCAAGGGAAGTCTTATAGGAGAACCTTCACATGTTAAGCTATGATTACAAAGGGTTACACACTCAGATCCAAAATCAACCCCTGGTTCCCAAGACTAGAAGCCTAAAGAGAAGTCTGCCTTGGCAGAGGGGAAGATGTTTAGGAGAATAATCCATGAGGCATTTACCCACAGATAAGCCCTCAAACGGATTTGCACCTGGGTCAGCCAAGGAACTTGGTTTTGAGATCATCCTGATTGTTAATGTATCTGAGTACCTGGCAGATGAAGCCCAAGGTATCTCTGGAGGAGAACACATCCATCCTAGGCTTCGAAGAGCCTCACAAATAATTTGTTGAGGTCAGGGACCCATAAGCAGTCAAAGATTAAAAGGGACACAAAAAACAAAACAACATTAACTAGAAAAAGCATAAAAATAGCAGAAACAGATGAGCACAGCTTCAGATACTGTAATTGTCAAAAATAGATATTAAAATATGTATTAAAGAAATAAATAAATGAAAATAATGCAAGGAACGGGGTGTTAAAAAGGGACAGAGTAGGTAAAAAATAACTTTTAAAAATAAAAAATACGATTCTAAAATTAAAAACTCAATGAATGTATTTAGCAACAGATTGGACAGAGCAAAAGAAAAAATGTGAACTGAAAGATATGTCAAAGGAAATTAAAGATAATGAAACACAAAGTATGAAATTTTTTAAAAGAATGAGATATGAAAAATACAGTGAGAGGGTCTAAGATATATTTGAACCAAGAAAGAGAGAAGAGAGAACAGAGCAGAGGTAATATTTGAAGAAATACTGAATGATAATTTTCCAAAACTGATGACAGATCAAGTGCCGAGGGTCTCTCAATAATGATAAATAAAAAGAAGACTTCACCTTGACATATTAGAGAGAAATGGTAGAAAATCAAAGCAAGCAGAAGAAAGTATGGCACTTATCCTTTAAAGAATAGTAGTTAGATCAAGAGTTATCTTCAACAATTAAAGCCAGAACACAGTGGAATGATATTTTCATTGTGATGGAAAAAGAACTTCCTGTCTAGAATTGTATGCACTGGGAAGATATTTTTCAAGAATGGGGGTGAAATAAACACATTTTCAGACAAACAAAAACTGATAATGTATATCATCATAGATTGTCTCTAAAAAACAAAACCTATAAGGAAATATTTCAAATGAAAGGAAAATCATTCCAAATGGAAGGTATATAATAAAAGAATGAAGATCAAAACTGAATGGTAAATATGAGCAGTAATATAAGTGAACACTGATTATGTAAAATATTACCAACAAAGTCAAGTGACACCTAGAAAAAATAAACAAAAAAAAGATTTACAAGTTTTAAATGGCCATATTAGGAAAGAGGCAAGACTGAAATTAACGATCCATATCAAAAAGTAAAAAATATATATATAACCAAAGAAAGAAGAATGAAAGAAATAAAGAAATTAATGAAATCGAAAACAAATATGTAATAGACAAGAAATAGTAAATCCAAAAGTTGATTTTTCAAAAGACTAAAAAAATATTGACAACTCCTTGGGGAAGCTGATCAAGTAAAAAGAGAGAAGACACAAATATCCAAAGTCACAGGTGAAAAAATGAAAAAGTGACTATAGTCTTCAGACATTAAAAAAGAGGATAAAGGTAAAGGGGGTCAAATACATGGTGACAGAAGGAAATTTAACTTAGGGTGGTGAACACACAGTGCAGTACACATATGATGTGTTATCGAACTGTATAATTAAAACCTATATAATTTTATTAACCAATGTCGCTCTAATAAATTTAATTAGAAAAAATAAGAGGATATTAAGAACATTTGAAATTTAAATAAAAAAGTAAATTCCTAGAAAAAATGTAACATCAAATTTGACTTGAAAAAGAGAAAATCCAAAAAGTCCCATAATGATTAAAGAACGTGAATCTGTGGACAAAATCTTCTTACAAAGAAAATTCCAGCTTCCCATGAAGATGGTGGAGTAAGTAAACACTGTGCTCACCTCCTCTCACAACCACATCAAAATTACAACTAAACCACAGAATAGCCATCATTGAAAGTCGCCTGAAGTCTAGCTGAACAGAAGTACTACAACTAGGGACAAACAGAAGAGGCAACCTCGAGACCGGTGTGAGGGGCAGAGATGCAAAACGAGCTGGTCCCACACCCATGTGTGGCGGTTGAGAACCAGGAGGTATATCTTGGCTGCAGAGGCTGGAAGAGTGAGGGGTCCTGGACCCACACCGGGCTCCCCAGCCCAGGGTTCCAGTGCCGGGAAGAAAAGTCCCTATAACTTCTGGCTGTGAAAACCAGCAGAAATTGTGGCTGAGTCAAAGGGCCTCTAAAGTTGCAGACGTTT
The DNA here is from genome assembly GCF_902729225.1 of Pteropus medius. Lineage (NCBI taxonomy): Eukaryota > Metazoa > Chordata > Mammalia > Chiroptera > Pteropodidae > Pteropus > Pteropus medius. Next base: position 696,663 of record NW_024344432.1, read on the forward strand.
CTTTTAAGAGGCCTGCACATGGACTTACTCAATGATGGACTCACTCACTCTGAGCTCCAGTGCTGGGGCAGCAGCTTGGGAGGCACCAGAAACATACGAGGAGGAACTGAGTTGTCTGGCTTCAGGGAGACGGCTGGAGGGGCAGCTTTCTCTCAGACAGAAGTGCTGGCAGAGGCCATTATTTCTTTATAGAGCCCTTCCCCTCAGGTACAAATGCAGGTAGCCACCATATCTGAGTCTTCATCAACATAGCTAACACTGGTCACTCACTCCACGCAAGTGATTCCCTGAGACCCTGCCTCTCCCAACATGCTGTCCTGTCCAAGCTGCTTCCAGTGGATTTTCCATACAAACGGCCTCTCTTGGCTCATGCTGCAGACTTACCTAAAATCTCTCAAAGGTTCACAAAACCTAAACAAGCAGCACCTGGCCTCAGTATGCCCTGTACCTCTTGAGTATCCCCAAGTCCAAGCACTAGCGGCAACCGACCTCAATGTGCAGCTTGGCCTCTTGAGATATATCCAAGCCCAGTGTGGGTGGCAGCCATCTGTGGATTCCTTGGTAGCTTAAACCAGGTGGCCTTGGGCAGGGCACAGACTTCAGCCGAGCTTGGCCTGCAGCAGGGTGCCTCCCAGGAGGCCCGGGCCTGCACACCCAGTGGTCAACTTCAGTCTGAGTCGGAGTACAATTGGGGTCATGTCTAAGGACAACATGCCCAAAGGGCAGATAGTACAAGCACCAGAGCCCTGCTAAAGAGAATCTTGCTCTGTAGGGTCAGCACCTGCACAACAGCTCCTCCACTCATCACAGCCAGTCATCACAACCAAGATTACTCTACCCAGCAAAGCTATCATTTAGAATCTAAGGACAGATAAAGAGCTTCCTAGACAAGAAAAAGCTAAAGGAGTTCATCATCACCTCTTCTTTATCCATTCATCCACTGATGGACACCCAGGATACCTCCATATCTT
>NW_024344432.1:699489-750179 GCF_902729225.1 Pteropus medius
CAGCTTTCTCTCAGACAGAATCTATCAACAAGTTCTTCAAATGAAAAAGAATTAAGTGCTCCAATCAAAAGACAGGGTGGCTGAATGGAAAAGAAAACAATACCCCTACATATGCTGCCCACAAGAGACTCACTTGAGGTTAAAAGACACACACAGACTAAAAGTACAGGGATGGAAAAAGATACTACATGATGGACCTAGAGGGTATTATGCTGAATGGAGTAAGTCAGATAGAGAAAGACAAATGCCATATGATTTCACGTACATATGGAATCTAAAGAACTAAATAAACAAACAAACAAAAAACAGAAACAAACTCATAGTTATAGAGGACATTTTGAGGGCCACCAGATGGGAGGAAGGTTGGGGGAGATGGTGAAAAAGGAGGAAGGAATTAAGAAGTACAAATGGGTAGCTACAAAATAGTCATAGAGATACAAATATGTATCAAATATTGTAACAAATATGTATGGGGGCAGAGGGTCACTAGATTTATTTGGGTGATCACTTTGTGAGTTATATAGATTTCTAATCACTATACTGTACACCTGAAACTAGTATCCCAACTATAATTAAAATAAAAGATATTATTAAAAATTAATAAAATAAAAAAGGAAAAGTTAAAAAAATTTTCTTATCAAAGAGTCAGGCTGGCTCTAGTACACTGCCTGACTCAAATTGTGGCCATGAGACGTGGTCCATGGAATCTTCTAAAATCTTCTAAAATCTTTGGGTCAAACTATCTCTGCCTCCTTTAGCTTAAAGGGGCCCATTCAATAGACTAGCTGGGTTTCATTTACTTCAGCCTTAGTGACACACTTCTCCACAGTTTTTTTGCTTAGACTCAAAGATATCAGAAATTAACCAATGTAACCTGCAGACCCATTTAGTTTGGTCAGCGTAGAGTATTAAAAGCAATTTGAATTTTATTGCCTTTAACTGGAGCTCGCCCTCTCAAGTTAACCACTTGGACAACCCCTCCCTATAATATGAATCAATATTAAATACTTTTCTGGTCCCTTTGGCATTTGGATTTAAGAACCACCTGAGGGGCTGGTGACACAACTTATTTTCTGCTGTGAAAAACAGGGGGTTATTAGTTTCCTATGGTTGCTGTAACAAACTATCACAAACTTGGTGGCAAAAACAACAGAAACCTGCTCACTCATAGACTTGGAAGCCAGAAGTCTGAAATTAGCATCACCATGCAAAAATCAAAGAGTCAGCAAGACCACACTCCCTGCAGGGGCTCTAGGAGAGAGTCAATTCCTTGCCTCTTCCAGGTTCTGGTGGCTGCTGGCATTCCTTGGCTTGTGGCTGCATAACTCCAGTCTCTGCCTCTCTTTACATCACCTTTCCTTCTCTGTGTGTTAAATCTCCTTCTACTTATCTCATATAAGGACACTTGTAATGGCATGTAGAGACCAACTGGATAATGCAGGGTTATCTCTTCATCTTAAAATCCTTAAGATAACCATATCTGCAAAGACCCTTTCTCTAAATAAGGTAATATTTACAGGTCCCAGGGATTAGAAAAGATATTTTGGGGGCTGCCATTCAGAACACTGTGACATTCAAATGTAAAATTCTGCCCCACCCCTGGTAACACTGTCTTGTTGTTCACTCTGCCAAGAACAAGTCAGCCAGTTGTCTTATAATTCGTCCATGTATCATCTACTGTATGCCCTTGAAGCATCTTTCGTGACTTCTCAATGAGCAGTCTGTAAATATTCTTGATAGTGTATATCTATTGGAAAATAAATTGAGCATACTCCTGTAATATACGTTTATTTACAAATTATGAGTACAAATGTATCAGTGTATTATTATATTATCATACATATAAAAACAATTTTTTAAATCAGGGGAAAAATATAAATAGAATTACTACCATTTTCTTCCAACACCCAATATGACATATTGTCAACTCTCTGGGGTACACATGCCCCACTACCAAAAACACTCTTGTTGTGCATCCTGGCTCCCCAAAACTCCAAGGAGGAGCTTTAAGAACTGTTACTTAAGCGAGAAAGCTGAATGAATCCTGGGTTTCCCACTCTAACTTCATCCACAGTCACTTTGGAGCTCTGTGATACATTTTGGGATTTTGTAAATGGTTTCAATTGGAAAAATCATCCTTTATAAAAAAAATTACAAAAAAATAGTTCTGAAACCTACTTCTCTGGAGCACTCACTTTTGGTGTGAGCCTCTGCATGGCCTTTTATGCAGGTGGTACATGACATCACTCAGCCCCAGCTGTTCCTTATTAACTCAGCCTCTCAGTGAAAGATACGGCCTTTTACAACTTGACTTTTTTTAAGGAGACAGCCCATTTTGCAAATCAACCAAGCATATTAAACAGAGTTTGACTGCCACATTCCATAAACATAAATTTGACAAAGAAATACTATGTCTTCATAGCCTCTACTAAGATATGGATCAATTTTCCTGTTTTGTCACCCTAAAGGAAATGTCTGCCAAACCAACTGCACCTCCAGTGGGTCAAAGTTCAAGAACCACCCAGAAGCCTATAACCCTCATTGAGGCCTCAAAACCATCTCCAACATGAGCGGACTTTGTAAATATGTTCTTTGCCTGCTCATAATGCCTAATTAGGCCCTGACCACGAGGCTAAGAGGTGGAGAAGAAAAGCTAGGACGCCTGCAGGCTGCCACTTGAGTTCACAGAAAAATGACAGGCAGCATGCATGATCCAAGGGGAAGAATCTGACAGTCACACTTCAGTCTTTCAGCCACATCTTTTTTTTACATGGGGAGGTTGTAGCATCAATAGTGTCATCTTCTAATAGAAAGGACAACTACATATAATGTGTAATTGCCAGTCTAAATGACTTGTTATTTTGACTGCCTGTTTTAAAATGTCTGTAATTGCTTTCAATGAGACTTAGAATAAATGATAAGTCAGCACAGGCAAACACTGGTAGAGACATAGCATGGCTTTGGAAAACTTAGTACAGATTATTTTGTCATGTGTCAGTTTCCACCAATTCCTGATTATGATCACAAGGCATTTGTACTGCTTTATGAGGTATGTCTTCTAATTTGTCCCACTTAAGCAACAGAAGGAGTACCACATGTAGGTGTATAAAAGACAAGGCAGTCTATTTTCAAGGACAATGAGCAGAAGCTGGCTGAGCCTGATAGATTAGTTTTATAGAATTTTAACTCGTGCCAAATCCTGGCCCTTTCTGTAAAACAAAACAAAGTAAGGTAGAAGCACACCTCACTGAGAGGTATTGCTTCTCTCCAAATGAACATTTTCCCCCCTTCATATGCCTGTTTGCCAAGTCTTAAAATAACAAATCACTTCTTTATAAAAAAAAATTGTCTCCCTGGAATAATAGGCTTCGGTGTGAGTTTTGATAGAGCAATAGCTCCTCTAAATGACAGCAAAGGCTTGCAGCAGGGATGCAAGGCACATCTATTTCAGGGCTTCCCATTAAAGAGAAAAGCAGTTCGGTAAGAAATGAAGTCATTTCCTGACTCATCAGGATGCCATGTTTAAACCACGGTTTTCTGCCTAAGGATACAGAGGTTGGAAAAATGTGGCTGAGCCTAAAAGACATGAATCATCCCTTACAAATTCAGGAGACCAATTTTTTAAAGTCTTCTACATGCTACTAGAACATATTGGATAGAGAAAGAAGCTAATGAGAGCCTTCACGCATTCCTTCCATAGTAAGGATAAGGTACTTCATCCCATAGACTTTGTTAAAGCCAGTTCCATAGATGATCGGTTTAAGTATAATTACATTTTTAAGTGTAGATGTAATAGAAACAGATCAATCTATAGGCATTATAAACATCAGGAGATAGGGGAGAAAATGGATTCAAAGCCTGTTGATTTCGTTTGTTTCTAAAATAAGTGAATCAAAGTACTGAAAAAACTATTTTGGAAAGATGATGCACAACAATTAAGTAAGGATTCCAAAATTTATTTGACCAGAAAATTTTTAATATTCAGTCTCACTAGTAACCAAAGATAAATTCTGTAATTTAAAATAACACTGAGATATCATTTTGACCTATCAAATTAGCAACAGTTGACAAAATAAAGGGGGGGTGGATGTTACTCAGAGCTGGTGAGGGACTTAGATCAACTTGATGAAAGATGATTAGGCAACACTTACCAAAATCCTTAACCCAGTAATTCTGCTTCTAGAAGTCTTTTTTTATTGAGATATAACATTAATATACATCACGTGTTGATTTGATACACTTATATATTAGGAAATGATTACCACCATAACTTTAGCTAACACCTCCATCAGGTCACATAATTACCTTTTTTTTTCTTGTGGTGAGAACATTTAAGATCTACTTCCTTGGCAACTTTCAAGTGTATAATGAAGTATTGTTAACTATAATCACCATGCTGTACATTAGATCCCCAGAACTTATTCAATTTATAACTTGAAGTTTGTATCCTTTGACCAACATTTCTTTATTCCTCCTACCCACCAACCCCCAGGCCCTAGCAACTCAGGTAGAATACTCTGTATGAGTTTGACTATTTTAGATTCCACACATAAGTGATATCATACAGTGTTGGTCTTTCTCTGACTTATTTCACTTAGATACCCTCAAGGTCTATCTACATTGTCAAAAATGGCAGGATTTCTTTCTTTCTCATGGCTGAATAATATTCTATTGTATGTGTGTATGTGTATCACATCTTCTTTTCCCATTCATCTAGAAGCCTATCTTAAAGCAATGATCTGATATTTGGACATATATTCACAAAACTGTCATTGCAGTATTGCTTATAGTGGAAAACTTGAAAAGCAACTTAAATGATCAACAATAGGAGAACAACAATATTACTGTGGAACACTAATATGGTGGAACGTTATACAACAAATCTGAACTATATTTAGGGATTATCTTTAATAATACAGAGGTGTACCAATGAAAAAAGCAGTGTGAAAAACCATATATACAGGAAGAAAAAATATGTAAGGAATTCCTAATTGGGTATCACTCTGGAGAATGGGCTAGAAGAATCTTCCCCATTTTAAATATATCAGGTCATTATTGATGTCATATTGGTGCATTCACGCAGTGAACCTTTGAAACCCTGGTGGTATTTCTTGATGAACTTGAGTGGATAAGTATCTGCATTAATTTCTCAAATAACACTAGAGCTGAGCTGCCTGCTGGTTGACCCTGCCTCCAGGCCCCTGAAAGCCTACAGCCAACGAGAAGAGGGCAATGCTGGAAGCAGTCAGTCTGCAGATTGGCCAATGAATTATGGTCACCCTTTCAGGAAGGCTTTTACTACACTCCAGTGTTGCCATAGATGCCAAAAATCCCATTGAATGGATGCTTACTAATGCTTAGCTGATTTCTTACAAAATATTAAATACGGATGGAGATAGGAGGAGTAGTATCAGAGAAAAATATATAGAAACAGAGACAAGATCCAGAGAAAGAAGCAAATTATGGGTGAAGAAGAAAACTCTAAGAAATGTAGAAGAAAAGAAAAAAGAGGAAAAGGATTAGAAAACAATTAGAAAACTATGAGTTCCTCGAAACTATTGGATTATAGTAAATTATTTTACTAATTAAAAAATGAAGTTAATATTTCAAAACACAATTCTAGAAAGCTGTATTCCATAACAATGACTAAGAGACTATATAGCTTTCCATGTATCAGGCACTAGAAAAAAGGAATCAATACACATAGTGAGATGTTTACATTAATTCATTTAATCCATATCATTGCTTTATGGGATAGGTCTTTCTACTGTTCTGTTTTATAGAAGAGGAGAAGTAAAGTCCAGAGAGATTAAATAACTTGTTCAAAAGCTCACAGCTCTTAGGAGGAAGGGTGGGGATATGGCCCCAGGGCTTCCGGCTCCAGGTCTCCCTCACTATAGCACAGCCCCTACTTACTCAAGCCATGATAGTTCCTCCTTTTGAAGTCCTATAGTTTTTACCATCAGTCATTCATAGTTAATACTGAATATATACAGTTTTGCCTGTTTGTTGCATTTTCATCTTAGTACAACATGTCTTTTCAACTAGACTCTAAAACACTGAATGCAAGGACTATAAATAATACTTCTCTATAATCCTCACAGTACTTAGCACTATTCTCCACTCATTAAATAAGATTTAATTGGACCTTCGGCAAAGAGATAACTTTCAAAACAACTATTCCGGTAATTTTGCAATCAAATAAACTCTACCAACATTCTTAGCTAAGAAGCAGTCTGAGATTGCTGGAAATTTAAGTTTAGGAAAAAAGAAGTTAATGCTTTTTTATCTCATTCTACTCCTTTTGACGAATGAAACCAAAAATAATCACTTTGCATCTCCAAAGTGCTCCACCCCCGTGAAAGCAGGGGGAGAGTGAGCCATCACTAGAACACAAATGTGTTCTGTTCAAGGCAATCAAATAAATCAAGCAACCCCAAAATATAGTTAAAGCAAAGTGACTCAGATACGGTTCATGTTTTTTAGTCATTTAGAATCCAAAGTTACTCTGAGACACGAATAGTTTTTAAAGCATTACTCATTTTGCTTTCTCTGATAAAACTAAAATAATCCAATACAATTATCTGAATGGTTATAATTTAAAGATTTAAAATACACGCTCAAAACCTAACATTTCAAATTAGTGCCACTCTTTAGGACAAACTCTAACTAATAATAATGATCTGGTATAAAAGTATCCTGGAGAAACTAATTTCCCACCATTTTCTTTTTATTAAGCTAATGAAAAAAAAAAAAAAGAGCATTCTTCCATGGGGCTGTCGTAGAGAAAGCACAGCACTGTAGAAACTACGCACCTAAAAAGTCATTACTCAAAATTGAAGGCTGTTTTCCTATCTCACCCAAGAAAGCATTTATTCCCATGCTAAAAAATTAAATATGATTCAAGACCTTTATTTAGAAATAATTGAATTTCACCAAATCAATAAACTAAAACAATTCCTAACCAACCTTAACAGTAGCTCAAGGATGATAAATAGGTTTAATCATACGAGTAAACTCCTTCTGGTTGGTACAGTCCTGGATAATGTGTTGAGAATGATTCTGAGGTCGTATTCCAAGAGAAAACATGTTTGGATCAATTAGCAATCAGCAATACATGTGTGCCAGTACCAAAACTCTGGACCAACATAATTTATGAAAAGTAAACTACAAACTCTCGATCTGAAATGAGGCATGTGGATCAGGGATTTCACAGGTGCTACTGAATTGTCTGGTTCATTTTAAGAGAGAAGATTCATTGCTAAGTAGTGCCCCTGACTTACGGTGCTCTAATCAAATAGCAGTAAAATAGGAGAGAGGCTGAACACTTATTGACAGTCTACTATGTGTAAAGCACTGAGCCTTGCCTCAAACACCTACTCTCTTGGCCATATCCAAAATTTTTGTCATTACCAATGGCAGCACCCCTCCATCATCTTAATTTTAGTCATCCTATTCCCCAAACACCATTGTCTATCTTTCTGGTTCACTCTTTCCAGTACCCAATCTCCCAATAATCCCTCTACCTTACTGATATGTTCAATCCTTTGGTCCTAGCACCCTTTCACTGTCTCTCACCTCCCCACAGTGTCCTCACTTTCCTACTTACCCATTGTATACTCCACGGTCAATTATCACTCCCATGCATCCATTGTCAATTCCATTGCTCTTTTCTCTCTTCATCATAATTGCCTAGCAAAACCTCACACTTTGTTAAGCCCAGATCTCTGCTGACTCCAGACCTGCATCCAGGCAACCTAAATGTTGTCAGAGAAAAAAATTCACAACAATAGTGACTGGTCTCACTCTAAATTCATGATTACCTCAAGCAGGTCCTTAGTAAGACTGGCCATCCCACTGTATTTCCTTTATCCATCCAGATATCAATTTCATACCTTCTCCTTTCTCTTCTAATCTCAGTGTCTCTTCTTCCTTACTTACTCTCAGCTGATGGCGCTGTTCCCTGCTTCATGGAAAACACAGAAGCAATCAAAAGATAATTACCATAGGATCTCACTATATCTTGTACCCACCTACCTCCATCTGTTTCTCTGTGCTCCACCCTCTCTTCTGATACAATGGATGAGCTGTCTTTGCTCTGATCAAAAACCAAGCTCTCCAATTGGACACTAGAAACTATCCCTCTTGCTTAACCAAGAACATCTCTTCAGCAATCAACATAATCAATTTTTCCCTTTCTACTGAGTCATTCCCACCAATATTCAAACATTCTGTAAATATACTCATCTTTAAAATAAAATTTAAAAATTGAAATTTATCTTGACCCCTCATACCCCTCCAGGTACTGCCCCATTTTTCTGCTCCATTTAATAGCCAAAATCTTTGGAAAAATACTTCCTGCTTCCATTTTTCTCCCTAGTCTTTCTTGAATCTACTCCAATCAGGCCTTGCTCCACACCCCTATCGTACCCTACATAGATCACTGAAAAAATTCTTATCAAGGTCACAAACAGCCCTTTCATTGCTAAATTAAATTATTAATTCTCAGAACTCATTTCTCTTGACCTAGCAATAGCATTCAATGTAGTTGATCACTCCTTCCTTAAAAAGCAGTATTCATTGGCTTCCAGAACACCAAATATTCCTGGTTTTCTTCCTGTCTCAATAATGACAATTTCTCAATATCATTTGCTGCTTCCTTCTCATCTCCCTAATCTCTAAATACTGGAATGCTCCAGGATCTCTTCTCTTCCCTACCTAAACCTACTCCTTTGATAATCTTATTTTTCTATCTTTATGTTAATGACTTCTGAATATGATCTGCATCCCAGACTTCTCTCCTGAACTTCAGACTGGCATGTTCAACTGTCAATTCAGTAACTTCACTGAAATATCTAATATGCATCTCAAATTTTTCACAGCCAAAATTAAACTCTTGATAGTCCCATCAAAACCAATTCATCTCATAGCCTTCCCTATCTCAATAAATAACAGCTCCATAAAGCCAATTGTCCATACCAAAAAACTTGGAGTCATTCTTGAATCATCTCCTCTCTAGCCTCTTAAACCCAACCCATCAGCAAATCCTCTTGGCTCTACCTTTAAATGCAACCACCCTGCATCTGACCACTTCTCACTACTTCATGGTATAAGCCACCATTATCTCTTGCCTAGTCTCTTTGATACTGCCCTTGTACCACTACAGTCTATTCTCACAGCAGCTAGAATAATCATTTAAAGAGTAAGTCATGTCATTCTTCTACTGAAGACCCTCCAATGACTTCTTATTTCACACAGAGTAAAAGATGAAGTCCTTTCAGAATCCAAGACCCTACAATATTCTCCCTATAAATACCTCTCTGACTTCAGTTCCCACTGTATTCTCCCACCCACTCCACTTGAATCAAGTTTGCCTCCTCATTATTCTTTGAACACAGTATTCATCCTCCTGCCTCAGGGCCTTTGCACTTGCTATTCACTCTTCCTGGAATGCTCTTTAACCAGATATTTACTGTTTGCTTCTTTACCCTCTAAGATCTTTGCTCAAATGTCATCTTCTCAATGAATTCTTCTCCAACCATCTAATTTAAATTCTGAGAAAATTCTGGCATGTTCTTTTACCCTGAACTGTTTTATTTTTCTCAATAGCAGTTCCTACCATCAGACATACTATCTATTATATACATACACACATACATACATACATACATACATTTGTTTGTCTACCCCTACAAATGAAAACTTCATGAGAACAGAGCCTTTTGTCTCTGTTCACTGATATTTACCCAGGATTCAGAACAGTACCTAGTACAGAAAAGGTAATAAATATTTATTGAATTAATGAAGGAATGGATATTATCTCACCTTCACTTAAACTCTTTAAGGCAGATCTTATTCTTCCTATCTTACTATAGAAAGTAGGATATAGAAAGATAGACTCAAATGGATTAAATAATTCATCCAATAGCTTTCATCTAATGAATACAGGAGTGAAGATTTGACTCCCAAGCCTAGATCCAAAGCCTGTCCTTTTTTTTGCAACATTGAACTGATTTCTTTACAGAAGTACATACTTGTCCGTGTAGCAAAGGCTTATAATAAAACGAAAAGTTCTAAATCCCAATCATGTAGTACCAAATAAATAAATGTAAGGGATTCTGGGAATATAGGAGCAGTGATGGTATATTTTTTGACTGCTCAAATTTCCCCCATAAAATCAGACAGAGAAACTCAGCAAAACAAAAAACTCATGGACAACATCTATAACAAACTAGGTAGCAAAATAGTCCCAAAAAACAATATAAAGTGAGGACAACTCATTGACCCCCACAGGACCTACATGGTATCAGCACCTGCACAGGATGCATAGATAATATATTAATAATGATGATGATAATGATGGTGATGATGATGATGATGATGATGATGATGACGACGACGACGACGACGATTATGCCTTTGGAAGATGATAGGAAACCAATTCATAATCTTGAAAACTGTTAAATGAAGAGAAAGAATCAAGTACTTATCCTACCTTTCTTAAGTAAACTATACCAGTGGTTAACCAAATGACAGATGAAGGATATGCTAGTAGCACCACCCTCTCCATTGGAAAAATAAAAATATCTCTAAACATCGCCAAATGTCCCTGGGCAAGGGCAGCAAAATCACCCCCCACTTAAAAACACTGCTCTAGATGCAAGTATCATTCTACAGGTTAAAACAAAAGGACAACAGAAGGTGTTAAACCAAACCATATGGATGCAATCAGTAAAATACGCAGTAGAAAACTTCACAGATCAAATGACCCAGGTTCTTCAATGAATAAATTTCCAGGGAAAAAGGTAAAGATGGAGGGGGGAAACCTTTAGATCAAAATAAACATTAGATATAATAAATCTTTTTTAAAAATCAGGCAAAACTAAACTATAGGGTTTAAGGATGCACAGTTGAGTGATAAAACTATAAAGAAATAGAAGGAAGTGATTACTCTCCCCAGTAGGGAGAGAGGTATGTGGTTGAAGTTGGAATGAGTCTCCTGGTTGGCCTTTGGGGCTTCTTAGGTGACTGCAAAATTCTATTTCTTGACTTGGGTGTCATTTAAAAGGGTGTTGAAAAAAATTAAAAAATAAAAGGGTGTCGACCTTATAATAATTCATTAAGTTTTATAGTTGTTATATCTACTTTTCTATGTCTATGTCTAATTTGAATGCATTGATAAATGAGAAAAAACATAATTAATAAACAGAAGAATCTGCCTTCCTTTCTACTTCACTTGGGTTGAACCGTCCTTAAGAGAAGAACTTTGAATTTATTAAGTCAGGTCAATGTTCTCTTAGCCCAGAAGTGTGAATCCTAATCATTGCTTCAAAAACAACTTTGAAAAGCATAGCAGGACTTATCACAACCCTACACAAACCATACATGTGATGTCCATATTTTGGTCCAGTGTTTAAGGAACATCTCATGTCAAACCAGCAAATACCTATGAGGGAGTCTGTTGTGATCCAGGCGACTTGCCAGGCACTGTGAAGAAAAGCAAAATGCAAAGCAGTGAAGTATTGGCAAATGTGAACAGAGCTCATGAGAACCGCGTGGGCTGAGTAAAGATTTTGGAATGATAACTTTTAGAAGGATTTGCAGATCCAATAGACAGAGACACTCCACAGGTGTGTACCTCCATTCTTGCAAAAGATATGCTCCTGGAGAGATCTGTGGTGATTAAATTTTTATGAATTTAATTATATGTTCTCATTGACTTACATTATAATCAGAGAGTGGCTTTATCTACATTTTGGATTAATCTTCAACTGTCAGTGGCTCCCAACAGTTTAAGTTTCCCTGCTTCTCTGTCAAGTAGTTAATAGTTTATAAACAAATATTTAAAGGCACTATTTAAAGGAACTCTTGAGTGAATCCTTTTAAACAACAAAAGATTCTTTGGTAGCATTAGTAAATAATCTTTAGATTGAATGTTTATCAAGCTTTCTTAAAGTAAAATATATCTATTCACAAGACTCCAATGTCCTTTGATAGGATTTCATTAAAATTATATCTCTTTACCTAAAGATCGGAATCTATTTTATGTGTGTTTTAGGACATCTCAGAGTACTGATCTTCCTACTTTTTCTAATAACATTTAGAAGAGCATTTTGTCCAGAGACTCATGGGAAATACTGCTAAAGGTAGTTCATATTACTGAGTTCTTTGGTACAATAGAACCTTGGCTTTCATGTCTCAGTTAAAAATGACACAATAAAAACAAAATGGTACTAAATCCAGGAGAGAAGTAATTTGAAATGACCAGGCCACTGGTTGTATTCTTTGGGACAGAAGATATTTAAGCTGCTCACTTTTAAAGTGTCTCTTGAGGAGTTGGCTGCCAAGAAATCTTAAGTAGGTCACTGGAAAACCTGAATTGAGGATGGAGCTCTTTGGACCCACCACATCCAACCTCATGACCACAGTACCCTGCCTGCCTACCTGCCCACCACAACTCCTTCTCACCACTCTGATATTCCTGTCAACACTCTTACTCAGCCCTCCTGATAACTTCTCCTGGACAAGCCAAAGAAAGATATTGTCCTCTGTGCCAACAGTATAAAAGCCCATCACACTTCACACTAGTCAGATTGCACTTGGGTTTAGAACATAGTAAGAGATTCCCAGGCTGCTAAAGAATGGCAAAACTCTAGGACCGCTAGTTGGCCTAGGTAAGGTTGTTCTCACGTGTCACCTTGACTGGGATTTGTGGACCAGTTTTTAATACAATAGCTCACCCAGCTGCTTACACATACTCAAAAGGATGTGATTTATGATTACTTTCAGTCTGACTAGCTTTGTTATTTCTGATTAAAGACCCCATTTATTTTGGAGTAAATGAGTAAGGGTCAGTTCACTTTTTTGTCTTTGGTGACAAGAATATAACTTACAATTGGTTTATTTAGAAAATACACTAGAAATAAAAAATGGAATGCAGCACAGAAGAATAAATCAAGAATCAGTTTTATTATAGAAGGGAAAAATGATGCTCTTGCCAAATCAATTACTTTCCGTGGTTTATAGAACTGCTTCCCAAGGACTAGATACTTCTTTCTGCACTGTGCTCAAGAAGCTTCATCCATAAGGCATTTATCTAAATACAGTAATATGGCCTCATTTGGAAAGCATCTAAGTATAGTCATTGTGGTAGGCAAAATTCTAAGATGAACCCCAATGACCCACACCCTTTTAAAATCCTCTCCCCTTGAATACAGGCAGGACCTATAACTTGCATCCAGCCAATAGAATATGGCAAAAGTGGAAGATCTTAAATATGCAATTAAAGTTTCTAATCAATTGACTTCATAAAAGAAATTATCCTGGTTGGGTCTGTATAAATGAGAACCTAGAGGTCAGAGGCTTGAAGCGGTAGAATCTCCCTCTCTCAATCTTTCAATCTCTCTCAATTTCTGTCTCTCCCTCTCCTCCCCCATCCCCACACCTCTTGCTTGTTCTCTGTGTAAATGTGTATGTGTTGCTGACTTTGAAGAAGCAAGCTTCCATGGGTTCCATAGCCTCAAGGAAATGAATTCTGCCAACAGCCATGCTTGCAAGTGGGTCCTCTCCTAGCAAAATCTATAGATGAGAACTTAACCTGGATGACATCTGCCTTCAAGCTTGTGAGACCCCGGGCAGAAAACTCAGTTAATCTGTGCCCAGGCTTTTGAGCTACAGAAACTTTACTATAATAAATGGCTTTCATTTTAAGTCTCTAAGTTTGTGGTAATTTGTTATGCAGTAATAGGAAACTAATACAGTCATGAAGAATCAACAATGGAATTGAAGTCTTCTGCTAAGTGGATCCCTAACCCACAAGATTCAGTAAGCAGAGAAACAAAGAAATAAGAGCATCACAGATTAGAACAAGTACTTCCACTTTCACACTCCTCCATCTACCTGTCATGTCTAAGAGCAAAACACCTAGAAGAAGAGAGACCTAATGTATGTTTCAGAAATGTTTTCCTTCCCCAGCATTGTTGGTTGACTACAGACCATCAATCTGTGCTACCTTTTCCTTGCAAAGAGCTCATATGCACAGCCTCTAAGTGCAAAGAGCTGGAGGAACATAATAGGCCTCAGAAGAAATAAGAAAATACTGAATTCATTAAGGTAACTATGAGTATCAAACTGAAATGCATCCCAATGTCAAAATCAACCTCCAAGGGCACTAAGCTATTGCCAATGGTGTCCGGGCTGAAAAGAAGAGGCTTGATGAAAACAAAGACACAGGACGACTGTCCCCAGCTTGTATTAGGTGCCTGGGAATTATCTGCAGATATTTTGTTTATCTACAGGTGCCTGGATGGATGGGTGGATGGATGAGAATTAAGAGGAAGAGGTTTAGCATTACAAAAAGCAATAAATAAGAGGAAAATGTAGTAGTAATAAAAAGCAAGGACAAGGACAGTGTCAGAGATATTCTCAATGCAGGGAGCCATCAGAGTTTATGTAGCCATAGAACAGTGGTTCTCAAAGTGTGGTCCCAGGACCAGCACCCTCAGAATCACCTGGGAGCTTGTTAGAGATGCAAATTCTCTGGCCTCGCCCCAGTCCCACTGAATTAGGAACTCTGGGGACGGGGCCCAGCAACCTGTTTTAAGAAGCCCTCCAGGGAATTCTGATGCATACTCAAGTGTAAAAAACACAGACCTAGAGAAATGAAGAAATCTTGTAGGGATGGTTTAAAAAAGTCTAACAGTCTTAACCCTGGCTGCACACTAAAATCAGCTGAGGAATTTTGAAACTACTGATGCCCAGGCTAGCCCATCAACAGAGACTAATTTAATTAGTGAGCGGCCACATACAAATTATTTACCAGCTCTCCAGGTGATTCAAATGTGCATCCAGGGCTGGGAACCTCTGATGTAAAAGGCGAAGTAGTGTGGGAAGACATGGTTCAAGATTGCTACAGAAATGACCTCAAAAAGAAGGTTGGACTCTCTGATATGGTGTTCTGCTGCCTTCAAAGTACTCATATGTATATTCTCAGCTGTCAATCTGCTACACTTTTGTACAGGGTGGGGAGATTGCTTTTATTTCAACAGCATAGAAAAAATAAGCAGCAGCCCAGCCCTTTTTGTCCATCCCTTGCTCACCCTCTGAGCTGGCTTTGTACAAGCAACACTTCCTTTCCCTGCCCTCAGTATATGGGGTGCCCATGCTGTGCTTTCTTCTATCACAGTGGCAGCAGCCACAAATATTCCACAAATATTGGTATATTTGTCCTCCAGACCTCCCTCATGTCCCAGCACACACAGGCAGATGTCCCCAAGAGGTCTAGATAGCCCATTAGCAACTTTAAGCCACACAGCCTCTCAGCTGCTCTCTGAAAACTGTCTTCTCCTGAACCTGGTTGGTGAATGAGAGCCTCCAGTGGGAGAAGAAAGGGAACGCTGAGTGTACTCCAGCTGGGAGGGAAAACAAAAGAGGCTTTCAACAGCTTGGGAGGACACAACCCTCTCCTCCTCAGGGCTTGGCAACAGGGTCAACTAAGTCCTAAGTCAACCTAAGTCTACTTGGGTCAGTGGGTAAAAGGGAATGCTCAGGAAGGGACAAGCCTCTGGATAGAAACATAAAGGTTTAAACTGCCTGAGAACATCACAGAATCTAGGTACCTTTATGCAACTTATAGCCACATTCTCCCCCAGTTCTATGTATGTTCCTGGGTCCTTTGGGGATATACCTTGTGGAGACTGCTTCACTACTAAGTGGTACAGTGGTAACTTGATTGGGCAGGTAATGTGAATTACATAGATGGCAAGTAGGAACAAGCAATAACTCCTTGTCACAGAGCCTCTGAATATAACAAATAATAGATGACAATGACGATGATGATAGTAATCAGATTCTCCACTGAAAATTTAAGTTTTCCATGGAGCTCAACGAAGCACTCCTAAAAAGGCCGGAAGAACTGTGAAGCATTTCAGAATCTGTAAACACATTGCCTCAATGAAAACACCGAAGAGCAACCAAAGGGTGGATGCCAAGGCAAGAATAGGAGGTAGGGCAGGTGAACGAGTGTCAGGCCTTACATTTTCTAGGACCTGAACAGACAAGTTCTCAGGTTGGGGACCACTATCTCAAGCAATGGTTCTCAAGTAGGGGCAATTTTGTCCCTCCCAGAGGACATCTGGTAATGTTTACAAACTATAACGGAGTAGGAGGGGTTCTACTGGCATCTAGGGGGTCAAAACCAGGGATGCTGCAAAACATCCTACAATGCACAGATAGCCCCCACCACAAAGAAGTACCCGACCCCAAATGTCATCAGTACCAAGGTTGAGAAACTCTGATCTGGAGGAATGGCCCCATAACAGTGGAGGAGGAAAATATTGATGGATTTCTTTTCCATAAAGGCCCACATTCAACTCTCAGTTTCCATTAGCACCCCAAAAGACCAGAGTTGTTCTCCTTCAGGAGACAGATAAATTGATCTTGACAGATTACCTCGTCTACCCCCAGCTTTTAGGGAATTCAATGTCTAAATCACCTAGATCAAATAATTATACAGTCTCTTATCAAATATTTTCAGGAGTAAAAACCCCATATCCTCCCTATAGCAACCCGTTCCAACGTTTGTCTTTCTAATAGACAAAATATTAAGTTGAATCACTTGAAATCGCCAATATTTGATTTTTGACCTTCAAAATTGGCAATTTCATGTAGTTCAACATAATATTATTCCCTTCAACAAAAATGTGTCCTACTTTTAGAAGCCATTTTCTTGTGTTGACTCTTCACTCAGCACCCAGACAGTGGTTTTTTGGACACAATGATACCTCACCATCTGCTATGTAGAACACCTCCCCTCCTCATCCTCACTCCTTACCCACAACCATCACACACAATCTTTGTTGGCTCTTTCCTAGAAAACTTATTCATTTTTTTCTCCAGGTAAAATATTGCTTCTTCTATAATTTTTTTTTTTGCATTTTCAGGTCTAATTCATTTTTTCCTATGGGAAGGAGCTGAAATAAAGTTGCTATACCGTTATATACACAGGATCTTAATACTTGAGCAGACATGAAAGAAAAAAAAAAACAGAAAATTTAGCTCTCTTGGGTTTTATTTTCATATATAGTGTGGCTTTTTTAATATAAACCTTACATTATATAACATACCTCCATTTAGATAAGCTGACCTCAAATTGCTGCTGCAACTCAAAAGAAGAGGAAACTCAGTTATTAAATGGCCACAATGTGCCAAGAGGTGTGCTACCAGCTTTTACATATTTTATCATTTTAATCCCTGAAACAAGGCTGTGGAGAAGGTATTCTTATTCCATATAACAGATGATAAACCCAAGGCAGTTTGACAATATTAAATAAGCTTTGGTGCCAGCATTTACAAGCCAAGGTTTGCACCTATAACTCTCAGACACCAGTGCCCACACTGTTACCATTACCCTAAGCAGACTTTAAGTCTCTGCAAAGATTTAGAATTTCAAAGTGACCACTTGAGAAGTATATTACATTGTTACAGGTGAATTTACCTGTCCTATCTCTATCCTTTATCGCAGCAGAATGCCCACTTACCAAAAATAATAATAAACCACAAAATTATTTCATGGTACATATAATCTCTTTTAAGATATCAGCATTGTCTTTCCTCATTTAAGGATAAAAAAACAAAACAGTCAGTAAAACTGCCTGTGGGCTTTTTTTTTTTTACAAGAGTCTTGTTTTCAGGTGAAAACTGCCGCTTTTCATTCAGCTCTTTCCTAACAAATCATAAATTCGCTGATTAAAGATGAAATCATATTTATTCTTGTATTCCAAAAGCCTGTTTAATGTATTTTAAATTCCCTTCATGGTAGATGTAGGAAAAGGGGAATGGAGGCTGGAAGGCAGTAGGTTTGTTTCTGAGCAGGTGAAGGGGCGAGCTGTGGCCACCTTGTGGCTAATTGCTGAAGGGAACGCTGGCCAACAGAGGAGCAACTCAAGCACTACTCTGACTACAACAGAGACAAAGGCAACATGCCACGCCCTTCGGTCTCTAGCATCTGCAAACTTGTTTCTTATTCTTAATTTATTTCTGAGTGCAGTAAATAGGCATTATCAAATAGAGCCAGGTACTCCATGATGAGAAATAGAGAAATAGCTCAGCCTGATAAAATTCTTCTACACTTGTTATCTTTCCAACGTTTCACAAGTGAGGTATTAGATGCGATCTCTAAGGGGCATTTAAAGGGGCATTTCAAAGCAAATTAAATTTTCTCCTCATGCCTACAAAGGACTTAAATTCAGCTCATCACTGGGTACAACTTTTCCTTTTTCTAGAATGACTGTATTATTTGCCTATGATCTAAGAATATGTTGTACACAGATGTGTAATAGGTCTTTGTAAAATAAATTAATTCGCTTTTAAATGTCAGTTAGAGATACAGAATCATTGTGCCTGCATGGAAAGTTGGAAAAATAGTCTGGTTTCCACCACTAACTAGCTACGTGGCTTTGACTCATTCATCCTCAGTTTCCTTATCTGTAAAACAAGGGATTATAAGATCAGTAGGTTTTCACATCTTTTTAACAATGAAACTCCTTTTTTCAGAAAAAGTTTCCAGAACCCTAATGTGCCAAGTGATAAAAAGGCAGCTGATATGGTTATGTCTGGACGGGTAGGCCAGACCCATCCACTGCTGCCATCCCCTACCTTACCCTCCCCGCTCCCACCGTCCACCCCAAACTCCTTAACCCACTTCTGCAGAATTCTGGGCATTAGGACTTCAGGATCATTGGACCAAGTGATTTCTAAAGTCCTTTTGTGCCCTAAGTGTCTATCAAGCTAAATGACCAGTTTTTAAAAAGGCAAACATTTTATGAAGATACTTTATAGACATATTTTTAACCTATCAGCCTGGATGGGGAAAGATTTCACACACTGAGCAATTAGAGAACAATTCTATTATGTACATTAAGCTTTGTGTCCCTGGCTCAGAATACAAAAGAAGGTCCTTGGAAGAGCACTACATGGATCAGTCTTACAAAGTACCCAGAGTACCTGTGGCCCAGGCAGAATCAGTGATTGTTTCCTCCAGCAGCCACTCTCATTGGCCTTGGGGTGGCCCCCGCAGGGTGTGTGAACCAGGCACAGATAAGGCCTGATCCATCAATATTGTTCACTGCTAACTGTGTGTGTGCTGATGCCTCCTCTAAATCCAGTGCTTTTCCTACTCGACTGACAACTGCTGCCTTTATTAATGGTTATTTTCCTGCCGGGATGATAAAATGTGTGTGCATTTGCCCTTTAACCCTAAAACCTAGTTATTGAGTGACCTAGGAAGGGGAGAATTATATTCTTTTGATGGGCTATGAGGCAGAGACAGAGAGAGAGGGAGGAAAGGAGGGAGGGAAGGAAAGAAAGAAAATCAACAGAAATTTGATGGAAATTAGAAAAATTTCTTCATTTAGAAAATCTACCACTGAAGTAAATTAAAAATATTTTACAATAAATTACAATAAATCCATTTAATAATTAAGTCAAGTAATTTTTATGGTGCATTGACTCTGGTCCAGGTACTGGGTTAAGTGCTAAGGATACCATGAAGAGTAAGCCATTGTCTTAAGAAGTACAAATTGCCAGTTATAAAAACAGTCATGGGGATGTAAAGTACAGCATAAGGAATATAGTCAGTAATATTGTAATAACTATGTACGGCATCAGATGGGTACTAGACCTATTGGGATGATCGCTTCATTAGTTATATAAATATCTAATCACTATGTTGTACATCTAAAACTAATATAATATTACATGTCAATTGTAATAGAAAAGTAAAAAAATAAATAAATAAAAGATGAATCAAAAAAAAAAAGAGTAAGCTACTGTCCCTATCCTCAGGTCACTGAGTTCTCCAGTACCACTCATGTAGAGAACTAAGTGAAACATAATATGATGTGTACCGCAATGGAGGTGAGCAGGGTACAGTGGGATTACAAAGGACATAGTGCCTAGCTTGGGCTGGAAAAGTTGAGAGGGGTGACTCCTGAACTAGTTCTTAAAGGATTATGTGGCAAAGATTATGTCTCTTCTGCTCACTGTGGTAGAAACCACTAGTGTTCCTCTTCTTTTGGAGAACATGGCCAGATTACATTTTTAAGTCTTCCTTGAAGCTTGCAATTAGATGCTGCCAGGTGAGTTCTGAATATAAACAGAAGTGATGTGTACTACTTCCAAACCTGGCCAATAAAAACCCTCTCACACTCAATCCTCATGCTCTTTGCCCATTCTCCATCTGGCTGAATAGAAAGGACTCCAGGGATCTACAGAAGAGCAGATCCACAGGGTGGGAGAAGTCAGGATCCCTGAGTGCATGGAAAGAGCTCCCTCCAGGCCCTAATTGTTAAAGAGGGTGGTGGGGAGATATTTATAATTCCAGCATACTGGAATACTGGCATTGGAAAACCTTGTTTGCCACTCTTGACTTTATTCATAAGGCAGTAGAAAGCCTTTGAATGGTTTTATACAAAGGAATAACAGGATCAGATTTGTTTTTAAGAAAAGTCATTCTGGTGGCAATATGGAGCATGGATGGGGAGGTGGGGCGAAAGGAAGCAGAGAAAACAAAACAGATTAGTTTCATAGTGAAGGCAAGAAAATGTATATTTGAACTAAATCATTAGCAGTGGGGATATAGAACAAGAATCAAGTGATGTCATTAGAAGTAAAGACCCATTAGAACATGATTGGGGCAGGGCAGAAAAGTCAAGAGCCAAATACAACTTCTGGATTCCTGGCTTTTGCCATATTTAATTCACAAGTGAAAACACACACACACACACACACACACACACACACACACACACACACACAATAAGAGGCAGCTAATTTAAGGGATGGGTTAGTGAGCATTTTGATCACATTGAATCTGACATCCAGGTAGAGATATTTAGGAGACAGCTAGATATATAGATCTAGAACTCAGGAGAAAGATTGGAACTGAAGCCTGGATTTGAGAATCACTTTATTAACACCATTGAATCTGAGGAGGTGGCCCAAGGAAAATATGTAAAGCAAAAAGGTTAAAACCCAGAGAACTGTTAAGAGAGGACGAAGGAGGAGAAGCCAAACAGAAACTGAGAAGGAATGGTCTAGGGAGTGGGGTAAGAACCAAGAGAGAGTAGCAAACAACACAGAAGCCAGAGAGAGTTTGACAAAGTAAAAATAGTGTTCAACAAGGTTAACTGCAATAAAATAAAGTAAGAACTGAAAAATATTGATGACTATATCAGGCAGGGTCTAATCAGGAAAAGAGAAGCCACTCCAGTCACCTCAGGCTTCTACAACAAAATACCATGGGCTGGGTGGCTGAAACAGCAAATATTTATTTTCTCACAGTCCTGGAGACTAGAAGTCCAAGGTCAGGGTGCCTGTATGGTGGGTTCTGGTGAGAGCTCTCTTCCTGGCTTGTAAGATGACTGCCTTCTTGCTGTGTCCTCATATGGTAGAGAGAAAGAGAAAGAGCAAGCTCTCTGGTGTCTCACATCTAAACCTAATTACGTCCCAAAAGCATCATCATCAAATACCATCACAATAGGGTTAGAGCTTCAACATAGGAATGGGGGGCATGACTCAGTCCATATAACCAGGTGTTTCAAACAGGGAGTATAATACAGCAAAGTAGTTACAGAGGTGATAGGAAAGGCGAGAAGCAAAGAGGGGATGAACCTAGAGATTATTAACAGCAAGAAGCCGCCATTATCCCTAGGGCTGCAGGACAATGAGAGGAATGATGCTACCTTAGCCCAAATCTCGGGTCACCCCAGCTAAAGTTGGAGCACTGTGGGATTGCCGCACAGTAACTGATACCACAGAGGAAGGGGGCTCTTTGAGGGAGCTGGAGCCAAAAAGAAGACAGAGTCACCACCAGAGATAATACCTGAAGAAAAGGAAAAGAAAGGGAGAAACATCCTCACTTCTCTCCTCCTCCTGCCCTCCAATCTTCTGCTAGTGCACCCTATAGGCTGAGCCTACCTAGAAGCCAAAAGGAAATGGTGGTTGTTCTCTATGAAACAGAGTTGAGCAGGAGAAAGCAAAGAATGCATCTGAGGGAAAACAAGCAAGTTCCTAGTCTGACTTCATAGGAACAGTTTCAGTGAGTTATTGCAGTATCTTGCAAAGTGACTAGGAGATGGGGAAGTAGAAACAGTGGTTATAGACAATTTTTGTAATAAGCACAGCATAGAAGGAGGGACAGTTATGTAGGATAATCAATAGAAAAAATATAAGAACTAGAAAGAATGTTTTGAAGATGAAAGATACCAGGTGGTGAATAAAGTCAACAGAAAGTAAAATAAAAGAAACATGACATAGAAAATTTCACAATGAGGAGACCCAGAGAAGGCAGAAGTAGACTTAGGAAGAAGAGATAATGTTCTGCAACATGTTCACTCATTCAGTAAATATTTATTGGGCACTTGCTATACGCCAGGCACTGTTCTAAGTGCTTGTGATACACCCATCAACAAAATAAATTTAAAAATCCCTGCCCCCATAGAGTTTAAATTCTAGTACAAGGAGAGACAAGAAGAACAGACTTAAGGATGAGCAAACTAGTAGGATATGGCGGCGGGGAGGGAATTAAGGGAGGTCATATATTGAATTAATCACAGTGGAGTATGTTAAATGCTGCAACAAACAATCCTCCAAATTTCAATGGTTAGACACAATAAATGTTTATTTCTCCCTCCACAGCATCCAATATAGGTATCCCTGGCCAGACAGCCTACCTCCAAACAGTGACTCAGGGACCTGGACTTCTTATATTTTATGGTTTTGCCCTCTTCTAGGTCCTTAGGAGTCCTCTCCATTCCATTGGAAGTTGAGGTAAAGAATAGAGGATGAAGCTTGGGACGGTTTTATGAACCAGGCCTGGAAGTGAAATACATCACTTCTGTCCCCAATACATTGGCTTAAATTCAGTCATATGGCCAATCCAGACTGAGTGACACACTGTGTTTCCAGCAGAAAAAGAGAAATGGTTCGGTGAATAACTAGCCAATCTCTGCCACAAACCTCTTGGCCTCAATTTTCTCAAGTATATAGAAGGGAAGGGGGAATTTAATGGTGGTTTGCAAGCTCAGAGATTAAGAGCAGGTTCAAACACAGTGAATAAGTGTTAGAATAACTGAGAGAAGAGTAAATAAATAAGTTGCAGGATTGACAAGAGATATTAAGGGATTGACCAAAACTGGAAGTCTCAGATTTCTGTTAGCAACAACCAAATGTGTGATGCCCTTGAGCATCTAAATTATAAGCCTCTTAAAGACAGATCACTAGTACCTACCACAAAGCCTGACTAAATGTTTCATGAATGAATGGATGGATGGATAGATAAATATATGGACAAATGCAAAAACCTTAACCAGACAATCAATAAGGTTGACATTAAGTCCACAGGAGTCTTATCAGTCTCTGGGAGAATCTGCATTTAGGAGTCTCTAAGGATGTGAAAATCCAAGTGGTAGCATGTTGACCCTCTCAGGTCTTTTTTATTCTTAATGCCTTAATATAAAGGTCCTACTGATGGCAACATTTCTGCTCACTTACTGAGTTTGGAAACGGCTTCTTTTCAAAATCTCCCTGTGGGGATGATCATTTTGGACTGAGGAGTGCCTTGAGTTCTAAGCTACCGTCACATAGTCTCTAAATAAATTCTGAAGCCCCTCCTGCCTTCGTTTACATATTTCCCTTGCTTCCCCAGGTTTTCCAAGTGAATTCTTCAAGGAAAGCATTCTTAGAGACTTCAAATCATGACTTTATAAAAGACTTATGCTTTATAAGCTCAAAGAACTTTCAGCATATAATAAAACTCAATACAGTTAGAGAAGAGCTCCTGAAAGCAAGTAAAGAGTTGACAGGAATCCACAGACTCTCTTACACTAGCAGCCAACACTCTCTGCCTAGAGTGTTGGGATCTACATTTAACATTGTAAGAAGTGACCCCCAAAATACAACATCACCTTACCCTGCAGTTGGATCACACAAAACAGTGGAGACATCAGGATTGGAGAAAAGAGTATTATAGAAGAAAAAGCATTTAAAATGGTGTCGCTATAAATTTTTGACAACATAATTTAGAGGCTCTTTCAGTCAAGTACATCTACACCTCAGTCCCTCTCCACCTCCTTTTCCCCCATGGTGTTGTCTTGGCTGTCAATTATTGGGAGAGAAGGCTGTTCTTTAAAAAGCTTTTAAATGGTATTAGAAATGATTGGAATCTCTCCTAAAAGCTCCTGGGAAAAAAAAGAGAAAAATTCTTCACCTTCTGCTTGTGTTGCATAAAATGCAAGGTCCTGTTCTGTTTGTTTATTTGTTTGTCTGTGTGAAAGCTGGAAGCAAAGTCTGAGTGCAGTTCAGTAGGTTAAGTGAGAAACTAATCGCCAGCAGTGTTTCTGACCTATAGATTGAGGGCACTCTCTGACCTGTTGTGAAACAAAAATTCAGAGAACTATGTGGGTGCACCTCTCTTTAGAGTCTCAGTGTGTCACTAAAATAATCATGCAACCTTATTCCTACCAAATGCATAAGAAGTATTTTGCTATTTATAACAGTTGCTTTATTTTTTTTTATGTTTTCAGTGACTTATAGTTGACATAAAATATTAGTTTCAGGTGTACAACATAGCACCTTGCTCATTTTTATTTTTTTATTTATATATCTTTAAATTTTATATTAGTTTCAGGTATACTATACAATGGTTAGACATTTAAATAGTTTATGAAGTGATCTCTCGATTATTCTAGCACCCATCTGGCACTATTCCCTATGCTGTACTCTATGCCCCTGTGACTGTTTTATAACTACTAATTTGTACTTCTTCATCCCTTCACCTTTTTTACCTAGCCCCCCAACACCCCTCCCCTATGGTAATCACCAGTTTGTCCTCTGTATTTGTTAGTCTGTTTTCATTTAGTTTGCTCCTTTTGTTCCTTAGATTCCACATATAAGTGAAATCATGTGGTATTTATCATTCTGTCTGACATATTTCACTCAGCATAATACCCTCTAGGTCCATCCATGTCATTGCAAATGGTGAGATTTCACTGTTTTTATGGCTGAGTAATATTCCATTGTATATACATACCATAACTTCTTTATCCAGTTGCCTGTTAATGGGCACTTAGATTGCTTCCATATCTTGGCTATTGTGAACAGTGCTACCTTGAAAATAGGGATACATAGCTCTTTACAAATTAGTGCCTTGCATTTCTTTGGATAAATACCCAGAAGTGCAATTGCTGAGTCAAAAGGTAGTTCTATTTTTAATTTTTTGAGGAGCCTCCAAACTGTTTTCCATAGTGTCTGTACCAATTTACAATCCCTCCAACAGTGCATGAGGGTTCCCCTTTCTCCACATCCTCACCAACATTTGTTTTTCTTCAATCTATTAATGATAGCCGTCCTGACAGGTGTGAGGTGATATCTCATTGTAGTTTTAATTTGCATTTCACTGATGATTGGTGACCTTGAGCACCTTTTCATATGTCTATTGGCCATCTGTATTTCCTCTTTAGAGAAGTATCTGTCCAGGTCTTCTGCCCATTTTTTAATTGAGTTGTTTGGGTTTTTTGTTGTTGAGTTGTGTGAGCTCTTTACAAATTTGGATATTAGCCCCTTATCAGATGTATCGTAGGCAAATATCTTCTCTCATTCAGTAGGCTGTCTTTTTGTTTCGTTGATGGTTTCCTTTGATGTGCAAAAACTTTTTAGTTTGATGTAGTCCCGCTTTTTATTTTTTGTTTCTCTTGCCCAAGGAGATATATCAGGAAAAAAATTACTAATAGGAATATCAGAGAGTTTACTGTCTATGTAAAACAGTTGCTCTATAAGAAAAAATAATCATTCATTCATAAAATTATCCAAATAATAACCACGGGTGATGGTGTTTGCAGTTAACTTTACGCCATCACCATGGCTGTGTTATTTGCAGTACTGATGCTCACACTACTTAATTTTTCTTGTGATCAACATCTTTGAGAGGGCTGGCAGTGTTTCAAATGATTCAGACTCTCTCAGGGATTCTCTATGGACAAGCCCTTCCTTCTTGTCCACCCAGCAAGCTCTTCATTTTAAGAGACATCAAAGTTTACCCTCATGCCTCCTGACAGTTCATCTCAGGAAGTGTTGAGCAGATCTTTTTCTGTACTTGAACATAGTTCTCTTGAGCATTTGTTGCATGTCAACTACTCATTTGGTTGTTTACCTTGCCTATTAGACTCTTGAGTAGTGATTTTGTATTATTCTCCTTTGAATCTTCACAGCTATCCCTTTAATGTGGACAGAGAGAGCCCTTGCAACAACTTAAAAGGCCCTTTTGGCCTTCCCTCTAAAATGAGTGGGTTCTCATATCTGGTCTGGTCCCAGAGTCAGCCATGCTGGCCCACAGCTGCAGACTAGAACAGAAGGAAGCTGGAGTGTGAATAAACTGCATACCTGTGATAATAGGAGGGAGACAGATGTATTTCATTAGCACCTTGAACATTATGTTGATAAGATCTGGGCAGTGTAAGCCACACCAGCCCATCACAGCTGCTAACATGTGCAAAAGTTGCCCACAGAGATAATGTCTTATTGTCCTAGGACTATGGATGTGCTCCCCAACATGTCCTTTAGAGTCATGGAGAACACAAAGGATATAATGCATTTACTATACAAATATCTAGATGGATATTCATTAATTCTTTTATTCATTCAACAAATATTTATTAAGCAGACAGTAGTGGGCTTATGATAAGTACTGAAGATATAGAATTAAACAAAAAGAACCAAGTCTCTACCTTCATAATGATTATATTCACACAGGTGGCACCTACGCTGAAATTGATACCTGTCTGATATAACCAGGACATTTTAGTGCTGGTGATACTTGGGTTTAGCTGGAGCACACTAGTTATGGGAATCCTTGCTTCTTCACATTATGAGGCACTCTAATAACTTCTATTTCAAAATTTGATTATTAATAATTAAAGAACCAAGATTACGAAACCCAAATCTTGGAGTAGAACATGCAGATTTAAAGGGTGATTCCTCAGTTCCAGACACTTTGCAAACATTATTTCACTCATTCCTCATAACAATACTAGAAGTTGATGCAGAGTACGATCTCTGCATTGTACAGAATAGGAAAACGAGACTCAAAGAGGTGAGGCTGCTTTCTCATGAAGTTAAGATTCAAACTCAAATCCATCTGATGCCAACATCATTGCTTTTTCCACTACACTTTTTTTAAAGTGATTGTGAAATAATCCATTTTAATGCTCCTTTTTATCAAGGAAACACCACTAAGTGCTTCTAATGCATACCTATTTTCTTCAATCTCCTATTTAGTTACACCAGTTTTATGAACTATACCTTATAATATCCTTCTAGCTCTACAATCAATGAGGGTATTAAATGGATTGAGCATCTGCCCTCAGCATTATTATTCTAGATAGGAAAATGATTACCAAATTCATGCCTATGAATTCACCTTTCAACATTCATTTAATCAAGATGAGTAATTACCCTAACGGGCAGTAATTAGGTAATTAGTAAAACTAGTTAATACAAATAGCATATTAATATAACCAAATAAATGCTAGTATAATTTTTATAATTATTATGGCATATAGGTCTGCCTGATTTTTTTTCATAAAAGACACATAATTTCCGGGCTATGTATTGCACAATTTCAACTTGTATGTGGGAATGCCTTTTGACATCTGTGACCCTGCAGAGCAAAAAGGAGATTGAGACAATTATCTTGGGTACTGAAGCAAAAGCTTGCTTGCACTAAAATTATCTGCCTAGTCTTTGCCTAATTTTCTCTAAATGGTGACTCTATTTTTTATAAAAGAGCAACCTTATAGCACTGTACCTAAATATCACTCTCTGCTTAGAAAATGAAAATATAGTATTCAAGAATAATTTAATCAAGATAGGCAAACAGCTCTGCACATACGCAGAGTATTCTCTGATTCCATAACATAATCCTGGGTTTGAAATTTATCTCCCCCAAAAGAAAAGATTTATCTTTATCAACATCACCCTGTGGATTCCCCAACCCTTCCCCGAGTGTGCACGTGCACACATGTGCATGTGTGTGTACACACACACACACACACACACAGAAAAACCTAAAGCAACTGTGATGAATAAACACATTCATGAGAAAAAGTATTATATCTTGATATTGTGGTACATCACACTCACATACACACACACACACACACACACACCTCCCACTAACCTATGTTTGCATTTTCAGTAGGTATTATTAAGCATTAAGATATAATTAACATATCCTGTGACAACTTCACTCAAATTAGTTACCAATCTTAGGATAGTCTCATGATAGATATTTGTGATACATATTGATCCATACCCAGGATATGTAACAATTTATGAACACTATGTAGGAAAAATTTTCATCTCCCCTAAGCATGAGCTGCCAACTAGTTTATACACATTTATAAAGCCTAAGCCAACTATGAGCAGCCAATGCCCCAAATAATAGAATGCCAGCAGCATGAAAAACAACTTGCACACTCTCTAATTAGGGTCTAGTTTACAGTTCTCTTGTATAAGCTAACCTCTTATGACTACATTATATTTCATTACTCTTTATGAATAGAAGATAATATGCTGGACATCCAGGCCTTCCTTTAATAGCAGGAACTCGTCAATATTTTTATATGCTGACACATGTAATTAAGGCATATACATGAAAACTGATTCATTTATTGCCTTGATAGCTGTTACTCCTTTCTATTAGACAAGGTTTCATCTTTAACCACAACTGTATCTATGACAAAATACCACAGTTGAATTAAAAACTCTTTTTCTTTCTTACAAACCCTAACACAATTGTGCCTGATGGCTCACTTCAGATTTTTCAAAAAGCAGCTGACCTCTTCTATGCAATCCAATCTTACCATTAACTTTCACTCAAACCCCACTGATACACAAAGCAACTCAGAATTTTGCCTGCCTTCTCAAGCCCAGAAGTTCCATTTTTACATAGTTTTACTGTTTCCAAGAAAAGTGATCATTTCCAGAACGATAAGCTATTCGTTTGAATTTCCAGTCTGTAAGTTGTGAAGATGGCTTGTGGGTGTGAAACAAGAGAAGATAAATTGCAAATTGGAGCTAAAGAGAAAATAAATACAAGATTTTAGTGGAATCTAATTGTTTTTCACATATCATAGTAACAGCTATTATCCTTCCTTCTAAATTTATGTCATCTGCGCATTTATCTATATTCCTATTTGTCTGTCATGTATCTGTCTTCCACCTGCCTGTTAGTGTCTGTTTATTTGGCATGGCAAGTTGTGCTGTCTTTGTCTGCAGAGAAGAAAAGAAGGAGGAATATGATGAAAATCTTGGTGTAGCATGAATAGCAACGAGGTAAGGTTGATGCCTGGTGTGCGGATGAATCCTGTAAATGAAGTGGCCCTTGAATTAAATTAATTTAAAATCTGGCAAATATTACCCGGCATGTTTGTCAATGTGCTGTATAATTATTAATTTGTTCATTGAAGCAACTGTATAAATAAATAGAAAGCAGAATGCCATGATTAAGCAAGCATTGAAAATCCAGGGTCAAGGAGCCCGCAATACGGGAATCTCAATAGCTTTCCGGGCTCTACTTTTACATCTCCTCGTAAACCCATACGTCGATAACAGCAAATTAATTGGCCCACATTTAGATGCCAACAGGGCTTTTTTATTCTCAGTGCACATTTTTGTCTTCTCGGAGTGAGATGTTAGTAACGGGGGTTTTAATATTACCCCTAGGGGAGCACCAGAAATCTTAACAATTTCCTTCACTAGAGTATTTTCATTAGCGCTAAATGCTGTGCAATTTACATTTGAAATCAGGTGTAGGGGTGAGCAGAACGTGACAAGACATGTTGCAGTGGTGCTTTTGTTGTTGTTGTTGTTGTTGTTCCAGTGTTCTTTATTTACTGCCATGGAGTCTCAGAATAAAAGCATGCTAGTCAAAAAGGAAATGTTTCTTGATTTCTTTTTGCCCTTACTTTTTGGAGATGAAAACACTATCTTATTTAGATACTCAAAGCACATATTTTAAACAGTCCTCTTTCACCAAGAAAAAAGTACAGTTAAAAAAATAACGATAATACATCAAAAGTAGAATTAAACTAAACATTACCTGACAGCCATGAGCAGATGTTTCAGTGAGGGACAAAAATCCTGTAAGGGTAAGGATTTGAAGTTAATGCAAACACTAGCTGCTAAGTTTATGTCTGTGCGGCTTAATTGCTTGACTAATTCAAACCAAAATTAATGAAAATTTTACCTAGTATTATTTTTATTGGAAATCTAGACTACAAGTGGAGTTCGTATTGAGGATGTGAGGGTAAGCTAAACTCTGAGTAATATCATCTCAATTTAACAAATATTTGAATACCTCTCCTGGAAATAACAGCAATTAGCATGTGTGTTAAATCTAGGCTTTGTTTATGTCATTGTTTTGCACACTAATCACTTGTTAGGATAAGACCTTACAATTCGATTGGCTGTTTCAGTTCTTGAATGCCTTAGTTGAGCCTAAAGCCTAAGGAGGAAAACAAAGCCAGGTGAGGAGCTGCAATACCTAGGACTTTGGGAAGAAGAGCTACTTAGTGTCAGGGAGGGTTCTTGGTGCTCTACACTAATATACCCCATCTACCTTGCCCACTACTCTAAGAGGTTGGTGGTGTTCTCCCCCATTTTACAGTTGCGAAAACTGAAGCACAAATGTATTTGTAAACATTCAAGAACAACTTCTGATTACATTCACTAGTGGCTCTCATCAAGACAAGGTCTGACTAGCTGAATGGAACTCCTATAATGAAGGATATAAAGAAGAGGCCACATCGAGACTGGTGAGAGGGGCAGAGATGTGAAATGGACTGGCCCTGCACCAGAGTCTGAGAATTGAGCATCAAGAAGGATATCCTAGCCACAGAGATCTCCTCAGAGAAGCAAGGGGCCCCAGCACCACACCAGGGCTCCTCAGCCCAGGGTTCCAGTGCCAGGAAGAGGAGTCCCCACAAAATCTGGCTATAAAACTCAGTGAGGTTTTTCAACCAACCAAGTGAGACAGAAGACTTCTGGAAACCCAGATGTCTCCTTAAAGGTCCCATGAACAGATTCACTCGCAGGCGCTCGCCTGGGGCTCTGGTGGAGAAACAGCAGCTCAGGAGGCACCAGACGCATATGGAGAAAGACTGAGTTGTATGGCTTCAGGGCGAGGACTGGAGGGATAGCCGCCATTGTCCCTTTGTTGGGCCCTACTCCAATGCTGCCTATAGGCAGGTGCCATCTTGCCTGTGTCGAGTCCTCCCCCAACATGGCCAAATCTGAATCTGCAATGGCCTGGTGAGATGTACTTGCTCCACCCCATGACTTCCTGAGACCCTGCCCTACCCAACTCATGAATTGCTGGAGGCATATTCCTGGCTAGGCAGCCAGCTCTGCCTGGCCCTCTTGGCAGGAGACTCTTTCGGTAGTGATTGGCAGCCCCGGCCTAAGCTGCAATGTTTCTTAAACAAATCTTGGAGTTCTGCAGGTCCTAGGTGGGTAGAAGGTGGCCTCAGTGTGATCTGATTTTGTGAATGGCCACAGGCTCAGCACTGGCACCAAATCTGGGTCTGCACTAACCTGGGAGCACCACCTACCCAACCCTGATGACTTCCTGGAACCTCATCTCACCCAACTCACATACCACTGGGAACTTCTTCAGCTGCTGAGCCTTGCGAGCAGCCAGCCAATAGCCTCAGACCTTGGGCTGCCCTGGACTCTTTACTGAGCTTCCCCAGACTGGGTGCTGGTGGCAGTTGGCCTCGGTTCAACATGTGGCCTCTCCCACATGCCTCCAGATCCAGCACAGACAGAAACCAACTGTGGATTGCTTTGTAGCTCCTATCAGGTAGCCCCAGGGGGTCACAGGCAGCGGCTGACCTTGGCCTGCACGGAAGTCCCTGGCAAGGGGTCCCAGAACCAGCACACTCAAAGATTAGCATCAGACCACAACAGAGAATGACCTGATTAGCCCTACAAGCAGCACACCCAAAGGGCAGTCTCAACAGGCACACAAGCCTGCTGGGGCAAATCCCAGTCCATGGGGTCAGCCCCCACACAGCAGCTAACTCTGTGGGCATGGCCAATCCTCTTAGCCAGTCAGCCTGAGAGTCAGTCCTACCCACTGATGTGCCAACAGCAATCAAGACTTTATTACAACAGGTAAGCACACACAACCCACATAAGGGACACTCCTGGAGTACCCGGCACAGGTGACCAAGGAGAGTGTGCCAGTGGGCCACACATGACACCTACTATATAAGTTCACCTGGCCAAGACAGGAAGACATAGCAAATCTAACACATAGAAACAAACGCAGAGAGGCAGCCAAAATGAGAAAATGAAGAAACATGTTCCGAATGAAAGAATAGGAGAAAACTTCAGAAAAAAGAACTAAATGAAACGGAGGCAGGCAACCCACCAAATGCAGAGTCCACAACACTGGTTATAAGGATGCTCAACAAACTTTGGGGAAAAATAGCTGATCTCTGTGAGAACTTCGACAAAGAGATAGTAAGCATAAAAAAGGACATAGAACCCATAAAAAAGAACCAGTCAGAAATGAAGAATACAAGGTAGTAGAAAACACCCAATCAAAGAAGAAAAAAAAAAAAGAATCAAAAAATGTGAGGAAAATTTAAAGGACCTCTGGGACAACATCAAGTGTAACAACATTCACATCATAGGGGTACCAGAAATAGAAGAGCGAGCACAAAGGATAAAGAACCTATTTGAAGAAAAAAAATGAGAAAAAAACTTTCTTAACCTGGTGAAGGAAATAGAGATACAAGTCCGGAAGGCACAGAGGGTCCCAAACAAGATGAACCCAAACAGACCTACACAGAGACACATCATAATTAAAATACCAAAGGTTAAATACAAAGAGAGATAACCCGAAAGCAGCAAGAGAAAGGTGGCTAGTTACTATTAGGGAGCTCCCATAAGATTGTCAGCTGATTTCTCAACAGAAACTTTGCAGGCCATAAGGGATTGACATGAAATATTCAAAGTGATAAAAAGCAAGGACCTATAATCAAGACCACTCTACCCAGGAAAGTTATCAATTAAACTTGAAGGTGAGATAAAGAGTTTCCGAGACAGGAAAAAGCTAAAGGAAATTCATCACCACCAACCCAGTATTATAAGAAATGTTAAAGAAACTCCTTTAAGAAGAGGAGGGAAAAAAAACATAAATAAGAATAATAAAAATGGCAATAACTATGTATCAATAATCACTTTAAATGTAACTGGATTAAATGCTCCAATCAAAAGACATAGGGTATCTGAATGGTTAAGAAAACAAGACTTATACATATATTGTCTACAAAAGACCCACTTCAGATCAAAAGACACACGGAGACTGAAAGTAAAGGGGTGGAAAAAGATATTTCACGCAAAGGGAAATTTTTTAAAGCTGAAGTAACAATACTTATATCAGATTAAACAGATTTTAAAGGCTATACTAAGAGACAAGGACATTACATAATGATAAAGAAATCAATCCAATGAGAGGACATAACTCTAGTAAACATTTATGCACGCAACATAGGAACACCTAAATATATAAAGCAAATATTGACCAACAGAAAGAGAGATCAACAGTAATAAAGTCCCATACTAGGGGACTTTAACACCTCATTGACACCAATAGACAGATCTTCTAAGCAGAAAATCAACAAGGAAACAGCAGCCTTAAATGACACACTAGACCAGATGGATATAATTGATATTTTAGAGTGTTTCACCCCAAAACAACAGAATATACATTCTTCTCAAGTGCACATGGAACATTTTCCAAGATAGAACACATATTAGGCCACAAAACAAGTCTCAATAAATTTAAGACTAAAATCATATCAAGCATCTTCTCTGACCACAATGGTATGAAACTAGAAGTTAATTACAAGAAGAAAATAAAAAATACACGAACACATGGAGGCCAAATAACATGCTACTAAACAATAAATGGATTAACAATGAGGCTAAAAAAAGAAATCAAAAGATACCTTAAGACAAATGAACATAAAAACACGACTCAAAATCTATGTGGCACAGCAAAAGCAGTCCTAAGAAGGAAATTCATAGCAATACAGGCCTACCTCAAGAAACAAGAAAAATCTCAAAATAAACAATCTAACCTTACACTTAAAGGAACTAGAAAAAGAACAGCAAACAAAACCCAAAGTGAGTATAAGAAATGAAATAATAAAGATCAGAGCAGAAATAAATGAAATAGAGCCTAAAAAAAACAATACAAAAGATCAATGAAACCACACTTGCCAAGAAAAAAAAAAAAAGAGAGGACCCAAATAAACAACATCAGGAATGAAAGAGAAGTGACAACTGACTCCATAGAAATACAAAGGATTATAAGAAAATTTTATGAGCAATTATATGGTAACACATTGGACAATCTG
Source organism: Pteropus medius (assembly GCF_902729225.1). Classification (NCBI taxonomy): domain Eukaryota; kingdom Metazoa; phylum Chordata; class Mammalia; order Chiroptera; family Pteropodidae; genus Pteropus; species Pteropus medius. The sequence continues at coordinate 733,974 of NW_024344432.1, forward strand.
AAAGAAATGAATAATTCCTAGAAATGTACAATCTCCGAAAAGAAGAAAGTCAAGAAGAAACAGGAAATCTGAGCCAACCAATTACTACTAATGAAATTGAATCAGTAATCAAAAAACTCCCAACAAATGTCCTAGACCAGATGGCTTCATAGGCAAATTTTATCAAATATTCAAAGAAGAATTGACACCTATTCTTCTCGAACTATTTTTAAAAATTCAAGAAGAGGAAAGGTTCCCAAGCTCATTTTACAAGGCCACCATTACCCTGATTCCAAAAACAGACAAAGACATTACAATAAAAGAAAATTATAGGTCTATATCCTTGATGAACATTGATGCAAAAATCCTCAACAAAATATTAGCAAACTGAATTCAACAATACATTAAAAAGATCACACACCATAATCAAGTGAGATTTATTCCTGGGATGCAAAGTTCATTCAATATCTGCAAATCAACTGATGTGATACACCATATTAATAAATTGAGACATAAAAATCATATGATCATATCAATAGATGCAGAAAAAACATCTGATAAAATCCAGAATCCATTTATGATAAAAACTCTTAGCAAAGTGGGAATAGAGGGAACATACCTCAACATAATAAAGACCATATACGACAAACTCTCAGCTAACATCATACTCAATGGGGAAAAGCTAAAAGTATTTTCCTTAAGATCAGGAATAAGACAAGGATGTCCACTTTCACCACTTCTATTCGACATAATATTGGAAGTCTTAGCCACAGCAATCAGACAAGAAAAAGAAATAAAAGTCATCCAAATTGGAAAGTAAAACTCATTATCTGTAAATGGCATAATGCTATGTATAGAGAACCCTAAAGAATCCACCAAAAAACTCTTAGAACTGATGAATGAATTCAGTAAAGTAGCTATATACAAAATTAATATTCAGAAATGAGGTTCACTTTTATATACCAATAATGAACTATCAGAAAGAGAAATTAAGAAAACAATCCCATTTATAATTGCATCGAAATCAATAAAATACCTAGGAATCAAATTAACCAAGGAGGTAAAAGACCTGTTCTCAGAAAATTATAAGTCATTGAAGAAAAAAATTGAAGAAGATACAAATAAATGGAAGCATATGCCATGCTCATGGGTAGGAAGAATTAACATCATTAAAATATCCATAATATCCAAAGCAATCTACAGACTCAATGCAATCCCTATCAAAATACCAGTGGCATTTTTCACAGAACTAGAACAAATAATCCAAAAATTTATATGGAATGATAAAAGACCTCAAATAGCCATGGAAGTCTTGAGAAAGAACAAAGTAGGAGGTATCACACTACCTAATATCGAACTATGCTACAAGGCTATAGTAATCAAAACAGCATGGTATTGGCACAAAAACAGACAAATAGATCAACGGAACATAATAGAGAGTCCAGAAATAAATCCATGCCTATATGGTCATTTAAACTATGACAAAGGAGGCAAGAATATACAATGGGGTAAAGACAAACTATTCAATAAATGGTGCTGGGAAAACTAGACAGATACATGCAACAAAATGAAACTGGACCACCTTCTTACACCATATACAAGAATGAACTCAAAATGGATTAAAGACTTAAATGTAAAACTCAAAACCATAAAACTCCTAGAAGAAAATAAAGGCAGTAAACTCTCTGACCTTGCTCTTAGTAATATTTTTTCCGATATATCTTCTTGGGCAAGGGAAACAAAAGAAAAAATAAGCAAATGGGACTACATCAAACTAAAAAGTTCTTGCACAGCAAAGGAAACCATCAACAAAACGAAAAGACAACCTATTGAATGGGAAAAGATGTTTGCCTATGATACATCTGATAAAGGGTTAATATTCAGAATTTATAAAGAACTCATATAACTCAAAAACGGCAAAAAACAAACAATCCAATTAAAAAATGGGCAGAGGACCTGAATAGGCATTTCTCCAAAGAGGACATAGAGATGGCCAATAGACATATGAAAAGATGCTCAATGCCACTTATCATCAGAGAAATGCAAATTAAAACCACAATGAGATATCACCTCACACCTGTCAGAATGGCTATCATCAATAAACCAAAAAACAAATGTTGGTGAAGATGTAGAGAAAAGAGAACCCTCGTGCACTGTTGGTGGGGTTGCGAATTGATAAAGCCAGTACAGAAAAGTTTGGGGGTTCCTGAAAAAAATTAAAAATAAAACTACTTTATGACCCAGCAATTGCACTTCTGGGTATTTGTTTAAAGAAAACCAAAATACTAATTTGAAAAGCTATATGCATCCCTATGTTCATTTACAATAGCCAAGATATGAAAGCAACCTAAGTGTCCATCAATAGACAATTGGATAAAGAAGTTGTGGTACATATACACAATGGAATATTACTCGGCCATGAAAAATGAAATTTTACTATTTGCAACAATATGGATGGAGCTAGAGGATATTATGTTAACTAAAATAAGTCAGTCAGAGAAAGACAAATACCATATTGTTTCACTTATATGTGAAATCTAAAGAACAAAATAAACGAACAAAGAAAATGAAACGGGCTCATAGATACAGAGAACAAACTGTTGATTGCCAGATGGGAGGGGGTTGAGAGTTGAGTGAAAAAGGTGAAAGGATTAAGAAGTACAAATTGGTAGTTACAAAATAGTCATGGGGATGTAAAGTACGGCATAGGGAATATAGTCAATAATATTGTAATAATTATGTATGGTGTCAGGCGGCTACTAGACTTATTGGGGGGTTCACTTTAGAAGTTCCATAAATGTCTAACCACTATACTGTACTAATATAATATTGAGTGTCAGCTGCAATTAAAAAACAAAAATTAAAGAAAAAGACAAGGTCTCAACCTCCACAGCACTAGGAGAGCAAATAAAAGCCTCACTGACAATGGTGGAAGTTAGCCAACACTTGACCTTTAATTATGACAGGCTCAGGAAGGTCTCTGGATGAATGAGTGATGAGGCTAGCCTCCAAATTTGACTGAGTGAGTGTCAAATTTATTTCTCCCATTTATAGGTATGAGTTATCCAGGCTACTCCCTAGCCTGCTATTATGCTAACAGATTGTTTATAGCCTCTTGTTCCCAAAAATGTTCCCTTAAGAAGGCAAGGGCAAGATAATGAGCAAAAGAGGGAAAGTTTTCTAGTCCAATGGTTCTCACTTTACTGCTCATGAGAATCACCTTATAAAAATCTCAACTCCCAGACCGCACCTTAGACCAACTAAATTAGAATCTCTGAGCTAGGACTCAGGCATCAATAAAGTCTTATTTAACTCGCTAAACAAAAACATAACCAATATTAGTACCAGTAAATACAGAAGAAATATACAACTAATAATAAGATTTAACTATTTACGAATCCCCACATATACTTGTACTGTAGTGTCAGAGAAGGAGTCAGAGAATTCCAGTTAGCTCTGCTACTCTATCATCTCTATGACCTTGGGTAAATTCCAGAACCTTCTTAGGCCTCAGTTTCCTCTCTGTAAAATAAAATCATGCTTATCTTACCTCACAGAGAAAGCAATATATCACACAAAACTTTTCAAACTTTAAAGCCTTATTTTTTTAAAGTTTCTTCATTTTTTTATACCTTCCAAATGTGACCAACCACTGCTTAATCTAAACATAATTCTTTCCCAGGCCTTAGTTGATCTAATTTACTCTGAATCTTTCTTGAGTATTGCAACTCCAGGGGCCAAGAACCAGTTAGCATTAAAACTACAGCCAGGATTATTTCCTCAGCTGTCAGCTCACCTCTCACAGCTACTGATGATTTATTGACTCTGCTTAAATCATTTAAGGACAAAAAGAACCTCATTTGGCCTTCTGATCAACTAGCTCATTTTTACTGTCTTCCTTCTGCCTTGGTTCCTTCCTATAGTGTGACTTTACCAACTTGCTACAAAAAAAAACACTTTCAATGTTTTTGGGTTTTTTTTTCTCAATCACAAAATGGCATAGAGAGAAAATCGTGGGCTTAAAAGTTATTTTAAACAAACAAACAAAAAAAACCCTACATCAAATCCCAAGTCTACCATTCAAGATGATAGGCAATTTACTCAAATTTCTCAGCTTCATCTGAGAGATGGAAATAAATATACTTACCTCCCAAAACTGTCAAAGAGAATACACAACTTCTTTGAAATTAGAGCTGTATTGTTACTAATTTTAAAACAATGATACAATTTACCCAATACAACCTCCTCTAATGAGTCTTACAACTAGTTTTTAGCTACTATCCAAAAGTACCCAGAATGTAAACTTTAATGATATGTTTTACTAGCCTCAATAAAAAGTTAAATAAAATGAAGTTGCTTCTTTACATTTCTCTCTTCTCTTATCTTAACACAAGGTCAAATACATTTAAGAAAGATAAATTCAAAAGATTGCCAGTTTGTAGAGCTTTTTGCTGTTTCCAAACCAAGGAGCATGTTGAATGTTTATCTTGGAAATATCAGCTTTTCTGCTATCCTCTCTGTAGTTTGTTATAACCTACCAGCTTTTATTTTTGTCAGAGCTTTACGAGCAATGCTCAGAATCAGCTCCAGACCAAAAATGCCTCTCCTGGGTTTATTTAAATTATTATTGTCAAGTCCCAATTCCTCCCTGAATTAATTTAGTGGTTAAAAAGGTGTTTCTGAGACTGGTATGGAAAACTTGTTTTTTTTTTTAAAAAGGTAGCTGTCCAGGCTCTACCCATCCCACTCCCTAGAATCTGATTCAATATGAGGTGGGGCCCAAAAGTGCATCTTCACTGGGACTCCAGGTGGTTCTGACCTCAGGGTCATAGCGTATGGAAACTGCTAGGTGAAAGACTTTACATTCTACTGACAATCCCTCAAAAGAGTTCCGTTAGAGGACCCACGTGTTTGACTTTTGAGAGTCCAAATTGGAATTTGCTGATCTTCACCACAAATGCAGATTTCAGACTCTATTTCATCTCAGCCTGCCATCATGTGGATATGCCTCGACCCTCTGTATCAATCACCTGTGATCACTATAAACAAGGGCAGACACATAGGGCCCTTTAATAAGCTGTTAACTCATTGGCATTCAACTTTGGGTGCACTTTTGAATCACCTGGGAATTTTTTTTTAAATCTAGACACCCACACTTCATCCCAGACCAATGTTAGCTCCATCGGAATCATCTGAAGGACTTATAACAAAAAAACCCTAGGCTCAATCTCCAGAGTTTCTCATACAGTAGGTCTGGGGTGGGGGCCAAGAATTTGCAATTCTAATAAGTTCCTGAGAAATGCTGATGTTGCTTGTCCAGGGACCACACTTTGAGAATTCCTCACACAAATAAATTAATCAGAATTTCGGTGGTTGGAGGCCTAACATTAGTATTTGTAAAGTTCTCCAGGTAATTCCACTGTGCAGCCAAAGGTAGGAAACGCTGATCTGACCCTGGTCACATGAAACTTTCTTCAAGCTAGTGATATAAAAAGGTGGAGGGTGGGGGTAGTTAAATATCCATCTTGACTTGGCTATAGCAGCAACACCTAGTTTCCAGGGGAAGCAGGGCTGGTGGTACCAAGTAATGGACTCAGTGCAGTGGTAAATGGATCAATCAGCTCTCAAAAAAAAAAAAAACCTAATTTGTACTGTAAAAACTCCCATCGTAGCTGATACCAAGCTTCCAAGTGGAGGAGACATCACTAAGTGCAGAATTAGGTAGAGAGGCAGGCAACTGGCCCTCAGAAACTGGTACAGGCTGGCTTCAGCACACCACTGCCTCATGTGATGTCTCAGTGGCATCGGTGATGGTGGTAGCAATGTCCTCACCAAACTGGTTCTACAGTGTAGCTGTGGCTGAAGTCCTAAATAACTAGCAGTACTTGCTGCCATTTCTCATCCTGGTTCCCCATCCTTCTCTGAGAGCTACAAAATATTCTTCCTAATCAATTACTTGGATCTGCCCAAGAACGTTTCTGCTGCTTATGGCTAAGAACTCTGACCTCCTGAAGGTCACATCTGGAGGTTAAGAACCTAAGACCTAGAGTCTAACCTCCTGCAGTCTTGCCAAGGATTTTACTTTAAGACATTTGCATCTTTAAGAGGAATAAAACTTTGAAACCAGTGCTTCTCAAAATTTAATGAGAATCACCTGGGGAATCTTGTTAAAATGCAGATTCTGATTCAGTAGGACTGAAGGGAGGCAGAAAATATATATTTCTCACAAGCTCCCTGGGTCAGCGGCTACTGCTATTGCTGCTATTGCTGCTGCTTCTGCTGGTCCAAGAACACGCTGTGAAGAAGTCGTTAAACCACAGAGCTGAAATGCTAAGGGTGGGGTCTCTGGTCTGGATTCTCTTGGGCACCCCTGATTTCAAGACACATAGGGTCTGCCTGCCCTCCTTATTCTGGTCAGTACCCCAGCTCACCTTGAATATTTGTTGTGGCTGACAGAGGCTAGTTCCCGCTGCTGACAGTCTACCTCTGAATACCTAAGATGCCATGGTCAGTGTCACCTGACTGTCCCTAACCACTTTTTATTTTGTACACAAGCCATAAATTTAAATTCACTCATCCATCCATTCAACAAATGTTTGCTGTTTACCTCTTACGTGTAATGCTCCTAGTGAAATTTAGATCATTCTAGACTCTCCGTCTGTGCATTTTAAACAAGCCAAATTGGGAGTAGTCCAAGTGGCAATAAAGAGGAGTGGATTTAGCACATGTAACAAGAAGTTAAAGGTCATAGTGGATCTGTGTGGGCAAGGAAAATTTCCAAGCCTGTCAGGAGTTTGGCTGTGGGAAAATGCAATTTGATCATCTGTCAACTCACACTGTCAATCAAAGCCCATTATAACTCTTACACCACCCATCTGACACTAGATCAATAGGATAAGTACTTTCTGATGTCAGATCAATGGTATGACTAAGTTTGGGGGTGACAGCTAAACAATTGCATCCATCCTAGGTATGTGAATGTTATTACCAGGAACATCAATTCAAAGTAAAATGATAAACCACTTCCTGCACGCTGTTGTGAAGGATACGTTCAAACCCCCAGAAATTCTTGGTGCTCCCACCCACTAAGATAGAAAAGGGAAAGTGCATGTGTATTTCTAAGACTTACAAAGTGCCCAGTTTGCAACCGAGCTTACAGGGAAGATACATTTCATAGAGCCATACGCTAACAATTGAGCCCCGGGACTGATAGGATAAGAGATTCCTATCGTGCCATAGAATTTGATGAAAATTCATATGAACTGTGAAAATCTCTTTTTTTCCTTTTCCCACTGTAGTAGTTTCCCCTCCTTGAACAGCTTCTATCCTAGGCGTCCAGGAATTAATTTTAACCAGATGGAAAAGTCAAATAAGGGAATCCAATTTCAGTTTCCTTCTGCCTCCTCCCAACTCTCACCATCCACATAACACTCACCTGCTTATTCAACAGCAAATGTTAACACATTCCATGTGATAAGCACTGTGTTAAACTCTGGGGATATAAAGGTTGAAGTTTTATTATGGCGCACATAGTAGAAACACAACCCTAGTGTGAGGGAGGTTGGTAGTCTCCCAAGAAGGTGATTTTTGAACTAATGCCTGAAGGGTAAGTGAGACAAGACAAGATTACAGAAAGAGTATTCCAAGCAGAAAAAAAAAAAAAAAAAAACAGCATGTGCAAGGGCCTTGCGGTTAGAGAAAAATGTAGCACCTTGAAATAAGACTCATGACGTAGAAGTAGTATAGTGAGCCAAGGGGAGAGCAGACCTTGCCAAGGTGGGAGGAGTCGACAAGGACCAGATTGCGGAGGTCTGTGAAGCCCTCCATGTGCTCTCCCCAACTCGAGTGACTGAAGGCCATTGTCCAAAGATGTGCTGAGAGACAAGATTCTAAGAGACAGAGAAAAGATCACTAAGAATGACATATACCATAGGACTAAGTGGCCTCCGCTCCACTCTGTGATAGCCCTGAGCACTCTGTGAGGGAGGCAAACACCAACTTGATTCTGCTTCTATATCTCACTCCTATTCTCAGATACTTTGCCACAACCACTGTGCCCCCGGAGCCTGGTACTCTGAATGTCCTATCCCACCCCCACTCCAAATCACAGCACATCCCAGATGGCACACAGCAACCAATCCCAAGGACATTAGTGCTTTAATAGGGATGATTGCCCACCTGAAGGTAAAAGTGAGAATAAGTAGGAAAAGGTACATACAGAGAGAAAAAGAAAGGAAGAAATAGTTTGAGATATCCCCTGGTCTAATCTTTCCTATTCATGGAATAGCCTATTATTGTATCATATATTAGTATATGTAAGTGTTTATGTATGTATGTATATGCATGCATGTATAAAAATGTATATGTCTTTATATGCAAGACTATATGTGTATGTGGGTGATTATGAATATATATGTGCATGTGTGTGCAGTCTCATCCACATGCATAAATTTTTAAATGGCTCCCAATTACTGAGCATATACATGGTAGCAGACTGTCTGATAAGTACTTTACATATTTAACTTCACTTTGTTTTCACAATGACTCTAAGATATACATTCCCTATATTATATCCACTTTTCAGATAAAGAAACAAAATCTTAGGGCGGCTCAATAACTTGCTCACAATCACACAGCTATTAAGTAAATCTTGATTCATCATACCAGAAATGCTTAGTAGCCCTAAGCATTTCCTTAGTAGCCCTACCCATTTCCCAACCCACCAAAATTTTACTTCAACTTCGCCGTTATTACATGTCTCTGGCCTGTTAGACTCCTTAAGGGGAAAAAAAAGTGTGTGTACCCTCATATGTATCATAAATGCTGAGGCCATCATGCCCTGGTTGCATGCTGATGTTCGCAGGTGAGCAGTGGGCTCATCTTTGAAAAAACACCTTTACCTGGCGCACAGTGAGGCCTATGTTCCTGCCATAGGGTCATTAAGTCAAACCAGATCCAAAGGACATGTCAGAAACTAGGCCCTGCCACCATATTGCACTCACAAAACATTCTGCAAAGCACAGACTGGGATTCCAAACCAACTGAAAGGGTGTATAATAATAGACATAAAATGCTCTGATTTGGAGAGGAGGGAAGAGTTAATCAGAGTGAACGTTCCAGCCACACAATCACAGTAGCTAAAAGATGGATATTAAAGAGCTTGTCTCCCTTTATTTATATGCCTTTACATCTAGACTTACCAAGAAGCAGTTTCACTTACCTTTTAAACAGCCAGAGTGCCACTTTATCATTAAGCAGAGATGCCAGGGAAGAAATGAGTATTATTTAAAATGCAAACAGAGTGTAAAGGATGACTGCCAAGAAATAGCTCATCCAGATGCCTCAAAGCTACCACTGTCTGCTGCTACAAAATGCCCGCAGGAGATAAAGTTCCTATAGGCCTGTGGTTCTCAGACTTTGGCATGCATCACAATCACCTGGAGAACTTGTTAAAGCACAGAATGCTGGATCCCACAGCTCCTCATCAGCAGTTCTGGGGGAGGCCCAAGAACTTGCATTTTGAACAAGTTCTCAGGGCTGCTGCTGCTGCAGCTGCTGATCCCAGGGCCACATTCTAAGAAACACTGGCGTGGGCGTCGTTATATCCAGCCTATCAGCGATGCACACCTTTAAATCTAAAAGGTGAAGAGAACCGTCCTGGACAAGAGGATCCCTTGACGTAAATAGAGATGTCCAGGTCATGATGGAGGCTATAGATCCCTCAGATAAAAGGTAAGTTGCTTCCTCCTGGAGGCTCAACATCCTGCAGTACCCTGGGGTCAGTCCTTCCAAAAGGGTAAAGAAAACCTGTGGGCTGTAAAAAGGCTGGTGATTTTATCAGGCCACCAAGTGGCAAGTGGTTTCACTGAATTACAGATGCCATGTAGAAATCCCTAGAGCAATCAAGCTGCTCTTTCTAAGTAGTGCAGACAAACCCCAGCAAGATAGAGGTTTGGCCTCTCTTCTTTCCCCAGTGAAAAAGAATAATTCTGTCAGAGAGGCTATTGTGCCGAGGAGGTGTCTGATAATGAACTGTCTTTCCTTTCTTCCTCTTTCAAATAAAGCTTGTCAAAACAAACTATGCCTAAGTACCACGGACAGGTTTGGTCCCTGGCAAATAACAAAAGAGCTAAGCTCAAGAAAATTGGGCTTTTACTGGCACAATGTTCCACCAGCAATCCCCATGTTCAATCACAGTCCTATCTTGTTTTTCCCTGTTGTCTGTGAATTAGCCAGCCCTGCAGTTAAATCGGTTGCAAAGATACCAAACTCGAAATAGTACGTCTTACAGCACTGTCCTTCTGGAAATTGCAAAGGGAGAGGTCACCATATAAGGCCTGAGAGTGACACAGAGAACCACACATTGCCCCAGAGATCTAGGAGAAGTGTGACACCCCTTAGGTTTAGCTGAGCCCTGTTAATCCTTCCTACAGTGAGTGTCTATCCTGTCAGGATTTGTGATTGAGAGCTGCTTAAACAGGTGAGAAAATTTCAGGAAGCTAATATGTCCCATCTAATCAAGGCTAAGTGTTCCCTCTTTGCCCAAGCCCTCTTATTTGCATGAGTACCACATGGTAATGGATAAATAATTTTTTTCAAGGTTGTTTGAGATGCAGGCCCTTAAATAAGTGATCTAGTGCTCAGTTTCATCTAAAGGAGAGGTTACCCAGCAAGCCTCAAGATTCATGCCCTCATCAGAACCATTTCCAGCTCAACCTCATCCTTCAGAAACCCAACACAGTGCTACAAAACTGGCTGTAGCAGGGTTAGAAATCAAGGGATTATTTCTTCACACACACCTGGAACCTCGCTTTTCACCATCTTGAAGACCTGTACCCATGAGCTTATGTCACGTAGCGCTCCTATCTGTTAGTTATTTTATAAATACATTTTTGAACCTTTTTTTTTTTTGAGGCTTTTCCTCTCTTTGGTCCAGATATACTGTTTATTTACAAAAACTTGCTTCTTCTACTTCTCACTTGGAAACTGATTTTGAGCAAAATATCTTGCATGTGATCCCACTAGGGCAGTGGCTCTCAAAGCATGGCCCCAGGACACCCAGTATCATCATCTGGGAACTTGTTAGAGATACAAGTTCTCAAGCCCCATGCATCCAGAAGTTTCGGGAGTGGGGCCCAGCCACCTGTGTTTTAACATGCCTTCCAGGTAATTCTGATGCAGGTAGAGTATGAGAATCACTGTTAATAGAGGATTTGGGAATAAAGAGTAAGTAATGAGAAACCCGCTACAGGGTAAGGGGTTCTCTTGACCCATAGACATATTGTTCTTTAAAACTTTATATTATTTTGCCAAGTAAAAGATAACCCCAATACTACATACATTTTACTTTCTTGTTACGATGGTGTGCTGGAGCCAGCTCCTAGCAGCTCTTTGAGACCTGACTATTAAACATTCAGGAATCTACAAGCCATCCGTTAAACCATTGGTATCTTGCAGTCAGCCATGGTGAGAGCAAACGCTACACATTCCAGCTTTTTACCAGAGAACCAGTGTACCAGCACACCACTGGCTGATTTTTTAAAAATACTTTTTAAATTAAATTTATTGGGGTGACATTGCTAATAAAATTATATAGGTTTCAAGTGCACAATTTTATAATATATCATCTGTATACTGCATTGTGTGTTCACCACCCGAAGTCAAATCTCCTTCCGTCACCACACATTCGACCCCCTTTACTCTTACCTACTGCCCGCCTCCGCCTTTTCCGTCTGGTAACCACTAAACTGTCGTCTGTGTCTATGAGTCTTTGTTTGTCTTGTTCATTCGTTGCTTTCTGTTTTATATGCCACATATCAGTGCCTGATTTTTAAAAAGGTTGCCACAGTCAGTGTTGGGACATGAGGAAGTAGCAGATTAAAGGATCACAAGGTAAAGATCCCGGATCTGGAGCTGGACAAGAGGCAGGAAGGAGTATACACAGAGGAGCAGCCCAGTCCCAGGGAAAGGGTAAAATCCAGGAATCAAGACACAATTGGATGCTTAGAACAGTGCTCCCAAGACATGGAAGCAACCGAAGTGTCCTTCAAAAGACGACTGCATAAAGAAGCGGTGGTACATACATACAATGGAATATTACTCAGCCATAAGAACAGATGAAATACTGCCATTTGCGACAACATGGACGGATCGTAAGATAAACATGATAAGCAAAATAAGTCAGATAGAAAAAGTTGAGAACCACAGGATTTCACTCATATGTGGGATATAAAACCGAAAGCAACAAACAAACAAGACAAACAAACAGAGACACATGGACACAGACAACAGTTCAGTTATCAGAGGGAAGGTGGCAGGGGAGGTAGATAAGGGTAAAGGGAGTCAAATATATGGTGATAAAAGAAGATTTAACTTTGAGTGGTGAACACACAATGCAGTATATATATATGATGTATTATTGAATTGTATACTTGAAACTCATAATTTTATTAACTAACGTGAACCCAATAAATTTAATTTAAAAAAGGAACGGTGCTCCCAGCTGGAGCAGGGGCACATAGATTATAGACTGAGACATAACAAGTTTAATCTAACATAATTTTATGTTTAGAAAGTGAAATGGACCTTTTTATAATCTTAACTGCTGATGATGTATTGATTCATTCATTCATTCGGTGAATATTTATTGACCGTCTACTGTATGCCAGGTATTGTGCTAGGCTCTGATGATGCAGCAGTGAATAACACAAACTCTCTGCCACCACAGAGTCTGCAGTTTACAGACAATAGCAACATAAAGCTAAGTATATATAGCTTAGTATTCCAATGATAAGGAATCATTTGATATAAGTGATCATAAGTGTCTATTTAACATAAGATACTCAGGGCAAGCTTCATTGACAAGGTGACATTTGAACAGAGATGTAAAAAAAGTGAGAAAACAAGTCATTGTTGGGAGACAATTCTCCATGGGTCTGATGCATTTTTGCATAATTTTGGAGCAAAGGCACTGACAGCCTTTGTTCTGAATAGCTTTTCAAGGATGTTTATATAGCAAAGACCCATGGAAGGCAAAGATAATGTCTCTCTCCAAAATTAAGCAAAGATTCACTTATTGTCCCATATAATAAAGATAGTGTTCCCCCTGGAAAAAAGGACAGCCATGCTTACTACCCATTTTAAATGATTCAGGTTTCCTAATCTCAGGGTTCCTCTCCTATAAGACAACCCTGCATGTGCTGGTGTCACCTGGCCCTCCTTGTGGGAACTGAGATTAAGAGAACCAGCACAAGAAAATGCTGATACTTTGGCTACAGATATTTCTGTGAATAATAAAGTCCTTTGTCTCTGACCCATGAGTGTCATATCTTCTTCTAGCATCCACAAAACTGTGGCAGGCTAACTTCATAGCTTACGAGCAAGGTAAAATGTCAGGCGCCTGAGAGTTCATGACATCTGTGAGAATAAATGAAGGAAGGGTGGTCCAGGCAAGGGAAACAACAACTGCAAATGCCCTGAAGTGGATGATAGTCTCCCTCAACCAGACTCTCCTCTGAGGCTTGCCCTGGCCCTTGATAACTGTGTAAATTACTCTGACTTACTCAACTTACTCTGTCTAACTCTAACTTTTAGGATGCCACTGCTTCTTGCACAATATTTGTGAGTGCCAATACAGGAAGAAAGGGGGAGCATCTCCCATGCCACTGCCACTCCTAGTCCCAAAGGGAGTCATATGGAATCTAGATGACTTGAAATTTGTTTAATTTATAGATTGAGAAAAACAGTCCTAGGAAGACCTGTAGTGCTCAGAAGAGACATTACAGGAAGCAAATGAGGGTAATAACCAACCCTACCAAATGGCAGCCAGGAACCCAGGGTTCAACAGGAAAAAAAAATGGAAAAATCAAATACCAACAGAAGAGCTTTGTCCTCAAATCAGAAGGTCTCAGTCTCAGAACATTTGTGGGTAAAGCCATGACAAATCACAGCAGAGCTAGCCACAATCACAAAGAAGAAAAAAATTAGGATAGCCTGACTTATACAAAGAGTATGAGAGTTGAAGAAAACACCATCTGGTGTATAGATTCTAGAAGCCACATTTGAATGCATTTTGAATTTTTTTTCAGAACACATTTCCAATTTGATTATAGAAGTCATTGAAAAGATAGAATTCTATTCACAGACATTTGCATTATGAATCACTCCTTAGAAGTGACTCATTTCCTTAAGATTAAATGTCAGCACCTCATGAGGAGCAACACCTCTAAAATTCCCTACTTTCCTCTTTAAGAAAAATTTGAACTTGGCTTTAGTTTTTTAGTGTAAAAAAAAAAACGAGTGTACTCTGCTAAATCTGAGAAAATAGTCAATACTTTCCTATGTATTGTGATTCAATTTGCTAGCCACTCTAATACTGACCAATCTTAAATGACAAAAGCAGATTAATACTGTGATTTCTGTTTTAAAATACTTTGTTTTCTCTACTATCTCAAAAGAATTTACTTCCCTCCTCCATAACTTTTACAAACTCACCATTCCCGTGAGTTACAGGAGTGTATGAGTAGCTTAGATAGTCATTGCAATGGACTGAGTGTTTGTGTCTCCTCAAGTTCTTATGTTGAAACATAACCCCCAATATAATAGTATTAGAAAGTGGGACCTTTGGGCAATGCTTAGATCATGAGGGTGGAGCCCTTATAAATGAGATTAGTGCCCTTATAAAAGGGATCCAGAGAGCTCTCTCATCCCTTCTGCCACATGAGGACACGGCAAGAAGCTAGTGTCTATAAACCAAGAAGTTGATCCTCACCAGACACCAAATCTGCTGATGCCTTGATCTTGGACTTCTCAGCCTCCATAACTATGAGAAATAAATGTTTGTTGTTTAAGCCACCCAGTCTATGGTATTTTTGTTACACAGCAGCCCCAACAGACCAAGACAGTGATATATACTCATAAAAGGTTTCGAGCACAATTTAATTCCAAGGTCATCAAATCCATTTCCCTGCTTCCATACAGGGCTGCAGAAAAACTGGCTAAGTCAATATTTACCATGTTTTCAATACCTTCATTGAACAGCATCTTGCCATCTCTTGTAATAGTCGTTTAAAATTTTCTGTGAAGAGGATTTAGTTACAACCATGATTATTGCTGTACTGTTGGAAAGAAAAAAAAACTGGAAACAACTTAAATGTCCCAAAGAGAGAAGCGGTTAAATACTTTAGGCCACATGCATATGGCAGAACATCTTGCTGCCATTCAAGTGAGTGTAGAGTATTAATGACATGAAAAGACTGTCATGATATTTTGTTAAAAGTAAGGCAGTTATGGAATAGCATATACAGGATGATTCCATTTTTGTTTGAAATATCATATGCATATATATTCCCCATGTGTGCACAAAATGTGTATTAAACACCTACTATGTGCCAGGCTCTGCGTTAGGCTCTGAGAAGCAGTGGTAAAAAAAAAACTAACATAATTTCTGCCTTCATGAAGCTTAAAGTCTAGCCAGGAAAATAGACATTAGATAAATAAGTATACAAGCCATTTAATTAATTGCAATTATAAGATATGTTGAAAAAAAAAACACATGATATTGTACTTTTGAAGAAAACCCTACTCCAGACATTCTGCTTATCCTCTCCATTTCAGTTTTGTGAAGTCCCTCCAGGTGAAAAGTTTTTAGAACATAGTCTGCTTCCTAATTTTTTCTATGGATATATTTTTATAATGAAATCAACAAAAGAGATATTTTAGAATCTCTGGGAAATCGTTTCTCATTAAGCATGCCATCCCACCAAGAATAACCTTGCATTGACTGGAAATCATCACTCCTCATCTCCTTTTTGCCAAGCTAATAATGTGAATTGTTTTAACCTTTCCTTATAGGTTTTATTTTCCAAGCCTGAAATCATCTTCATAGTCCTTTTATGAACTGCCTCCAAGTTTTACATGATTAATGCCTGCTCATTAGATGCTGAACAAACTTGTGGTCAGATGCACTCCAGTAACTTTAAAGGCTTTAGTTTTGTCAAAGAAAGGCTGTAGCCAGTACACAATATATATCATCTGCATCTATGATAAACATACCTCTTAAATTTGGATTCTCCATAAAAGCATTCAATCTTCCCACTTCTTTCTAATTAAGATCTTCTTCCCATCTTCAAAGGCCTGGATTGCATCCACAAACCCTAAATAATGTGTTTCATTTCTTTAAAAATAGCATTTCCCTGAAGCAGCATTACACAGACATTTCAACGTGGG